>NW_016107316.1:17276931-17285720 GCF_001604975.1 Cebus imitator | reverse complement strand
AAAAAAAAAAAAAAAAAAAAAAAAAAAAAAAAAAAAAAATTCCCGTCCCCATCCTATCATTCTTCACCAGAGCTTTCAGAGCAAATAAACTGAAAAAGCAGGCTGTTTGCAGTAAAACTCCAAAAAACAGATAGTTCCCAAAAATGTTTGGTCACAGTTCTTACTCCAGGTAGCAGCATATGATTGGGGAAGGAATGGTGCTTGATATCATCTCTGTTAACAAAAATCTTTTATTGTCACTTTTTTTTTCTTAGTATCGTCGTCCTCCCCGCAGTCAGGCTGCCCATCACCCACCATTCCAGCAGGTAAAGTCATTTCTTCATCACAGAAGCACAGCAAGAAGGCCCTAAAGCAGGTAAGCATTGCTAGTCTGTATTTATCAAGTATAATCTTTCACATTAAAAATGCACACCTCTGGCAGTCATCAGATATTTCTTGAAAGTTTTTTACATTGGGCCTTTGTCAGTGGAAACTTCATGCAATAGCCCAATTTGGTTTTAGTAATTTATGCACCTCTTTGTAATGCATGTTATAGGTTTTTGTTAGATATTCTTTTTGTCACATTTTTGAAGTGTCTAATTTGTTCATAGTTTGCTCAGAATCTTTTGTTTGTATGTATTTTTGTTTGTTTGTGTTAAGACAGTGTTTCACCGTGTTGGCCAAGCTAGTCTAGAACTCCTGACCTCAGATGATCCGCCTGCCTCGGCCTCCCAAAGTGCTGAGATTACAGGCGTGAGCCACCGTGCCTGGCCTGTATGTATTTAAATCATGAATAGGTGTTGAATTTTTCAGATTTGTTTTCTTTGGGATTTATTGAGATTATCATGTAGATTTTTCTCTTTTAATCTATTAATATACCGAATTACACAGTTAGATTTTCTTTTTTCTTTTTCTTTTTTTTTTTTGAGACAGTTTCGCTCTTGTTGCTCAGGTTGGAGTGCAGTGGTATGATCTCAGCTCACTGCAAACTCCACCTCCAGGGTTTAAGAGATTCTCCTGCCTCAGCCTCCTGAGTAACTGGGATTACAGGCGCCTGTCACCATGTCTGGCTAATTTTTGTATTTTTAGTAGAGACGGGGTTTCACCACATTGGTCAGGCTGGTCTTGAACTCCTGACCTCAAGTGGCCAACTCGCTTCAGCCTCCCAAAGTGCTGGAATTACAGGAGTGAGCCACTGCACTTGGCCTAGATTTTCTAATATTACACTACCTTAACTTGGCTGGGTGCAGTGACTCACACCTGTAATCCTAGCATTTTGGGAGGCCGAGGCAGGCAGATCACCTGAGGTCAGGAATTCAGAGACCAGCCTGGCCAACATGGTAAAACCCTATCTCTACTAAAAATACAAAAATTAGCCGGGTGTGGTGGCACGTGCTTGTTGTAGTCCCAGCCACTTGGGAGAATGAGATGAGAGAATCACTTGAACCCAGGACGTGAAGTTTGCACTGGGCTGAGATCATGCCAGTGCACTACAGCCTGGGCGACAGAGCAAGACTTGGTCTCAAAAAATAAATTAATAAATAATAAAAAATAAATGAATTTACACAATCACAGCAGAAGTAGATGTAGTCAAGTGGTTCTACTAAATTTTACATTGACCTGAAATTCCATGAGTCCTGTGAGGAGCAAGGAATGAATACTGGTGGCTGCATCCCCAGGAAGTCTATGAACATCTTCTGATCTAATTGCAAAGAATGAGAGAATAAGCCATAATCAATGGTCAGTCAGTACTGCCATTTTATGTACTTTGTGCCTCTGCCTCACCTATTATAAATGTAGATGTGGCTAAGCCAGACACAGAGCTCTCTCAGTTGCTTTTCTGCATTGGCAACTTAGAGTGAGGAGATCAGTTGTTGCCACTGTGCCTGTAGTATAGCCAGAGATACATGTGAAATGTTAAGCAGGAGGAGACTATATTGGGAAGAGAGAATAGGAAACCAAAAGTAGCCAGTTATTCCATACTTTTCTACATGATGGTCTTAAAAGCTTAAAACTGGCAACTTAGCAAAGTCAAACTTCAGTATTTTTTCTGAAATTACTTTCTTTGTTTCTTTATCTCTTTGCTAAAAAACCTTTAGTTAAAAGTTGCTTTTGGCTGGGCGTGGTGGCTCACGCCTATAATCCCAGCACTTTGGGAGGCGGAAGCGAGTGGATCACGAGGTCAAGAGATTGAAACCATCCTGGTCAACATGGTAAAACCCTGTCTCTACTAAAAATACAAAAATTAGCTAGGCATGTTGGCACACGCTTGTAGTCCCAGCTACTCGGGAGGCTGAGGCAGGAGAATTGCGTGAACCCAGGAGGCAGAGGTTGCGGTGAGCCAAGATCGCACCATTGCACTCCAGCCTGGGTAACAAGAGCGAAACTCCGTCTCAAAAAAAAAAAAAAGTTGCTTTCATAATATTTTTGTGATTAAAATTTGGATATTTCTTTTTTTTCCTGTTCATTTAAATAATATTATTGAGTATATTCTATAAATTCAGAACCTCATAGAAATCAGAATGTTCTGAAGTAGACAAAAGTAACCACACCGTTGTTAGAACCAGTGTTGTCTAATCTTCCTCCTCTGTTTACTGCATTGCTGTAAATTGCTGAGATTTGATAATTGGGACACATCTCATTGCTGTCACCCAAGATAACTGATGTAGTTATTTACAAACTTTTGTAAAAATATAGTACCTCTGAAGCCTGTGTAAACAAAATATTTATGTTTCTACATAGGTTTGACGCCGATAGGGCTCTTTTTGTTACAAGGCTTAGAATTTCGTTTCTAGAAATGATTGAAAGCATATAGTCTCTGCCTACAAGACTGGGAAGTTTTTGGCTTACCTAGTGATATTTTAAGTCCTAAAAAATGCTAATGACTATTTTTCACATTTACATAAAGGAGTGATATTGACAAAAACTATCCAAACTGTAAGAATCATTCAGGGTTTGTGTTTAGTTGGCTTAATTTAAACTGATAAGAATAGATACTACACTTGATCTTAGTCAAAAGGCCAAAAAGGAATAGTTGGCTTAATTTAGGTTTTTGTTTGCTTTGATAGATTGCAAAGATATTGAATGATCAGCATACTTCTTGCCATTTAAAAATTGTCATTAAAATAAAAAATTAAGTCATTTACTTTACATTATTACTAAAAAACTGATTTGTTTTGTTTCTTATAGTCTGTTTTATCTTTATAGGCACTAAAGCAGCAACAGCAGAAGAAGCAGCAGCAGCAGCAGCAGCAATGCAGGCCAACCATATCCATCTCCTCCAACCAGCATCTCTCTCTAAAGACTGTCAAAGCAGCCAGTGACTCTGTACCTGCCAAACCTGGTAGGCAGTTTGGGCATTTTTTTCAGTGGAAGTTTATTTTTCCTAGTATTTTTGTGTTGGTTTTCCTAATTTATTTATGACTTTTTTTTTTTTTTTTGTGACAGAGTCTCTCTCTGTTGCCCAGGCTGGAGTGCAGTAGCTCGATCTCTGCTCACTGAAACCTTCGCCTCCCAGGTTCAAGCAATTCCCTGCCTCAGCCTCCTGAGTAGCTGAGATTACAGGCACATGCCACCATGCCCAGCTAATGATATCATTTATTTTTAGATTATATTTATTTACACAATCCTTGTACTGCCAAAACATCAATATAAATCCTTCTAGGATAAATGGGAAAAGTTGTATGCAAAATAATCATGGAGTTATTAAAAAATGCCTCAGAGGTTGCAGTGAGCCAAGATTGTACCACTACACTCCAGCCTGGTATCAGCGCGAGAGCCCATCTCCAAAAAAAAAAAAAAAAAAAAAAAAAAAAAAAAAGCCTCTGAGCCTAGGAGTTTGAAACCAGCCGGGGAAAAAAAAGGGGGCCCCTTCCTCAAAAAAAAAAAAAAAAAATTAGCCAGGTGTGGTGGTGCACACCTGTAGCCCCAGCTACTTGTAAAGCTGAGGTGGGAGGATTGCTTGAGCCTGAGGGGTCAAGACTGTCATTAGCCCTGATCTCACCACTGCACTACAGCCTGAATAACAGAGTGAGACCTTGTTTACAAAAAAATGTTACTACTGGGACTGCATCTAAGAAGGAAATCAATGACTGGCTTTCAAGATGGTCTAATCTAATAATATTTGAAAACCTCTAATCAGCAACCTTAAAATCTGATGTTTCCAAGAGGCTCAAACTAAATTCTTAGCCAGTTTTCTGTAAAAACATGTTTTCCTAAGAATACATACTACTTTGAGTTTCCTTTGGACATGTCTATAAGGCCTTTGGATCTTTTGTCATGGTTGCTTGTTTTGTTTCTACTCTAGACTTTCTAGTTACAGACTTTTACATAATTCCGTTTGATACCATAAGCTGATTCTATGGGCTTGCCAGACTCATTCTGAATCTTACAGAACTGCATTTTTATGAGAAAGGAAATTTACCACCATAAGCAAATAGTATACTGGGAGGAAAAACAGGGTATTATTTTACTCTTTGACTTTAATTCTCAAACTCAAAACACATTAGGGAGGGTCACATTGCCTCATACATAACTTCATTTAGTGAATGTTGAATGACTGATTGATTCTGTCTATAATCTCAGTGCTACCAGTCTTTACATATTTTTTTCTCCTAGCAATATGGGAAGGAAAGCAATCTGATGGACCGTCAAGCAGCCCTCAAAACTCAAACTCCAGCTTTTCTTCGTCAGTTAAAGTGGAAAATCCTTTGTTAGGCTTGGGGAAGAAGTCATTCCAGAGATCTGAGAGACTCCATACAAGTAAGTTTGCTTACAAAGACTTCAGTTTTCATTGCCATGGTTTATCAGCTACATGTTTGAAATTCATCAGCTACCTGGCTTAGGTACTTACAACTTAGATTTGAGTTACGTAGCAAAGGTTAGCCATAAGTTTTGTTTTTGGTAACATAATTACTTTTAAGAAATGAAAAGTAACAGGAACAGAATTGGTTTAATATGTCTTTCTCCTGTTATCCCCTGTTTACCTTTGAGCTCTTTACTAGTATTCATGTTCTTCCTGTCTTCCTCTTAACAAACGTTATTTCAGAGAAAGATCTATTATCAGCCGTTTTGTGGTTTCTTTCCCTTTCTGCCAATAGGTTGCTTTGTCCGATATTATTCATGTTTTATTTCTGTGTAAAGAAAGAAAGAAGGGTTATAATTAAATATATATGACAACTTTTTTTCTGAACCTTTTTCTGTTTCTTCTGAAATTCCACTGAAATGAGAATATGGAAATACAGCAGATAAAATCCATACAGGCTAATGAAACAAGGAGACTACAGCTGGGCAAGTGATGTCAGCACATTTTGAGAGATGAAAACTGGATAGAATTTTTCACTGAGCTGAAGAGCAGTTGCTAGGGATAAGCAAGCCACATAAGGCTGTAGAACCACCAGGAAGGCTCCAGAATTAGAGATACGTGTTACAGAAGAGAAGCGGGGAATCTTGTTCGAAAGTTAGTAAGAGGCAGTTTGATGCCTTACCCAAGCAGAAGACAGGAGGTTTATTTCGAGGTGAAATTTGAACCAGAGAAACTCCAAATTCAGGGATATCAAACATATCAGGGCAGATGAGGAGGCACTGTACTGAAATCTGGAAAATCAAGTAAAATGTAAGTACTGAATAGGGATTCTCCTCCTGGGCTTCCAAAATGCTAATAACAAGGCATATTTCTAACACCGCTACCTTCTGCTTCCTCCCAACATGCTCCAGCTTGAGATTGGTGGATTGGTACCTAAAGACATTGAATAGTCTTAGAAAAAACTGCAGGCAAATGTATAGGTTCCCAGCTAAGTAGAGATTATCTTGATAATGTTTCAGTAAAGCTGAAGAAATTTCTTAGAAAAATCTGTCAAAGTGAAAAAGAGGTTCATATGAGAGAAAAAGAAAGAAACTTAGAACACCAATCTAGGTTGTACAATGTCTCACCTAGTAGGAGTATCAGAAAGGAAGATAAGAATGTGATGGAAAGAAACACAATAAGAACATTATTTAGAATCAAAAGCCACAGAATTCCAGATTAAAAGTGTGTAATAGGCATTAAGAAACATGAGTGAAAAGAAACCTATGCCAAGGCACATTCTTTTTAAAATATCAAAACATCCAGGGTCATGAGAAAGTAGCAAAATGCCTCCAGAATGAAGAAAAATACTGCATATAGAAAGATTCAAGATTCGGGAATACAGACATCCTTAGCAGCAACATGAAAGCTAAAAGTGTAGCAGTGCTGACACATTCTGAGGGAAATTTATTCTGTATTCATTTACATATTCCAGACTGATCTAAACTATTAAGTGTGAGAACAGAATTAACAGTATTTCAGACAAATGTTTTGTTTAAAAAAAAAAAAAAACGGGGCCGGGCGCGGTGGCTCACGCCTGTAATCCCAGCACTTTGGGAGGCCGAGGCGGGTGGATCACGAGGTCAAGAGATCGAGACCATCCTGGTCAACATGGTGAAACCCCGTCTCTACTAAAAATACAAAAAATTAGCTGGGCATGGTGGCGCGTGCCTGTAATCCCAGCTACTCGGGAGGCTGAGGCAGGAGAATTGCCTGAACCCAGGAGGCGGAGGTTGCGGTGAGCCGAGATCGCGCCATTGCACTCCAGCCTGGGTAACATGAGTGAAACTCCGTCTCAAAAAAAAAAAAAAAAAAAAAAAAAACTTAGTTTGATTCTAGAGGGGAATGTACATTTTTCTTAATGGTAGCATGTCACATATTTAAACTGAATGTACCCTTTGATCATCAGTTTCACTGCTAAGGATAAAAATATTTATTTATTAAACAAATATCTGTCGAAGGTATGTTAATATGCCAAACACAGATTGAGAGTCCTAGGGCTATGGTGATGAAAAGAACAATATTTCTTCCTCATGGAGCCCATATTCTACTTAAAATCAGTTAAAATTGCAGTTTTAGTAAATTCCAAAAGAAATGTAGAGGTACAAAATTGGGAAAGTATGGACCAGGAATTTCTAACTTTCATGGAAAACTAGGAAAAATTAAGCATAAAAAAAGAAAGCACTGTTTCTTTTTATTTAAGTTTGACCTAATGGCTGAGAAGTAAGCAAAAGTCCATCGTCTTTCAAGCAAATGAGCATTAAGGGAAATAGTTTGGGAATTTTTGTAACATAGCCACAATGACTATTTTCAAAACACATGGAGGAAGTTGTGTAAAACATAAATGATAAAACTAAATTAGCTAATTTATATAAAATACTTTCTACCTGACACTGTTTTCATTTTTATTTAACTTCTGTAAAATTGATAATATATAATATATTTTTACATCCCAGATTTGGTCAGAAGAATAAATATAACTCAGGTTTCAAGTATAATATAATAGATTAAGGCAACCTAAATTGAAAACACTTCGGTTAAGTCATCTTTACTAAAATTAGAGGACTTAAACTGACCACTTTGGGCACAAAAGTATCTTCACAGTAGAGTTTGATCAATACTAGAAAATAATTCACAACTACTTCCCAGTCTTACTTTTAAAAAGTTAACATTTTAACTGAAGTTTGACTGCAATATGCAGGTACAATGAATGGGTAAATAGTGAAAATTAGTTGAGGAAGATTGACAGCCCAATTCCATTAATTCTTTTGAAAACCTGTTGCTTTTCAAAAGTTTATAGAGACATTGCAACATTATTTGTATCAATACAAACAAAAGCCTGGTAGCCATTTACCTTTGTCATCAATGGTATTCAATTTAAATTAATCATGATATATAGCAAGTTTGCCCAACCTGCCATGGGCTGCATGTGACCCAGGAAGGCTCTGAATGTGTTTAACTCAAATTCATAAACTTTCTTAAAACATTATGAGGGGATTTTTTTGTGATTTTTAATGTATTTGCCTATTTTTTATAGCTCATCAGTTAGTGTTAGTATATTTTATGTGTGGCTCATGACAATTCTTCTTCCATTGTGGCCTAGGGAAGCCAAAAGATTGGACACCCGTAGGGTATACGTTGGAATATGATGCAGCTTTTTTAAAAGAAAGAAGATGAATTTGTAGGTGATAATTTGAAAAATGTTCAAGATATTTAGTGAAATTGAAAACTAAATATAATTAACATGTACATTGTGATTTCATGACATCAAATTTAAAATGTCATTTCTGGCAGGAGGGTTGGGGTTTGAATGTAGAAACCTTCATTTTTCATTTTGCATCTTTACCGTTTGAATTTATAGACAACATTTATCTCTTAGACACTGTTTTTATTATCATTCACCTTGAAAAGATTTGAAATTTTATTGTAATTTATTCTTTGTCCCAGGAGTTACTTTGAAGTTTTTTTGGTTTGTTATTGTTAATTTCCACATATATAGAGATATTTGTTTTACCTTTTTATTATGAAGCCTTTGGTCAGATATCATGGACTGTGTGATGCTTATGCCTATGTAGTATATGATAAACAACAGACTTTAAAATCAAAACGTCTAAGTTTAAATTCCTACACTAACTTAACAGTGTAATTTGGGCATTATCATATCTGGGCCTTATTTTCTTCATCTGTAAAATGGGATAGTAATAGTTACCTACTTCATAGGCTTGTGTGAAAAAAATGAGCGAATATATGTAAATGCTTAGAATAGTGTCTGGCACTTAGGAAGCCCTATATGTGTTTGCTGCTGCTGTTATTGCTGTTACTGCACTACTATTATTCAAAATTTACTGAGACCTACTTTTTTTGACCTAATAATTGAATTTTATAAATATATTCTACTTGTTCAGCACAGAATTTTATACTTGTTGGATCAAGCTTGTTAATCTAAATCAGCTTCCTTTTTTTTTTT
>NW_016107316.1:17265696-17276281 GCF_001604975.1 Cebus imitator | reverse complement strand
AAAAAAAAAAAAAAAAACATAAAATGAAGTTTTAGTATGGTAGAAGACCCACTTTTACCGACCTTGTTCTATTTTTGCAGAGAAGATACTACATTGTATTCTTTTATCCTCTATAAATGAACAAAACTTGTTTTGTTAGTCTTGGAAGAATATCCTAAGATTTTAAGTGTTACCTTCTTTTCTTCACAGTGTGATATTTAAATACAACCTGTGGGTTTTTTTATACTGCACAGAAAGCTACAGTTTATATAGACACAGGACTTGTGAGGGAGGCCCAAATGATCCTTTTCCATGTTTTTGTAGGACAAATGAAAAGAACTAAATGTGCCGACATTGATGTTGAGACACCAGACTCCATTCTGGTTAATACAAATCTGCGAGCGCTGATCAACAAGCACACATTTTCAGTCCTTCCTGGAGACTGCCAACAGCGACTGCTTTTACTGCTCCCAGAGGTAGATCGACAGGTGCGTCATTGAACTCCTTAAGATTTTTAAAACAGCTGTTTATGTATAATTGTAAAGTGGTATTAATGGTACTAAGTGAGAAGTAAGAATATTTTTACATGAGTTTCCTAACAGGTGGGCTTCATAAGGCTTCTGAAGAAAAGGAAAAAATTCTACCAGAATTTCAATATTACAGAATTAATTTGACTGAATTAGGATGTAGGATATCCATAGAACGAAATTCAGGAGGAGGGCCAGGCTTGGTGGCTCATGCCTATAATCCCAGCACTTTGGATGGCCAAGGAGGGCAAATCACCTGAAGGTCAGGAGTCGAGATCAGCCTGGCCAACATGGTAAAATGTCAAGAATAAGCCAAAAACATGGGTCCAGATAAATAAATACAGCTAGAAAGACAGTACAACATGGTATAACAGTGGTGTCCTTAGGAATGTTTGCTGTTTGCATTTTTGTTACATTTTTCTAAGAAAAACATTTATAACTTTCATGATAAAGAAAACCCAGTATAAGTTACGCTTTAAAAAAAAACGAAAGTAGCAAAAAGAAATGCCAAAGGTTTGGCAAGCATCAAGGCAGGGACCAGAGAGATTTAGTGATTTAGCTTGGTCAGGAATAAAGTAAAAGTCCGAGACTTTGGCTTTCATCAGTGAAAACGGTGTACCAAGTCACTCCCCCTTCTGATCTTCTGTTTCCTCCTCTGTAAAAGGAAGATAGAACAATTATGATTTTTTAAGCTTTCTTCACTTCTGAGATTTTTTTTAAATGTATTATTTCCAAATACCAACTATGTTCTAAGTAATGTGATAGTTCCCTCCAACCCCCAACTTTTAAGAATTTTTATTAAAATGATGAGAGAGATATTTTCCTTAATTTACAGTAAAAGGACTATTATACTCTCTTGTTCATAGTAAGAGGATAACAGAGAATAAGTAAGCTACAGAATTTATTATTAGCTAATTGACTCTTAAAGTTAAAACTAAATCTTTGTAATTCTGAAAATCATCTTTCTACTAGAAACTACCTTGATATCAATTTCATAGTGCTATGAATCAGAACATGTCAAAGAAGTTCAGAGTCCATTGTCCAGAGAGTGCAAATAAATAAGATATTCTTACAGCAGTAGGGACAAAGAAGAAGTCCTTCTCGGTGACTGCTTTCCCTGCCCTAACTCTTCTTGGAGAAATTACAGCTTTGAGGATGCCAGTTCTTGGTTAGAACAAGTTAGGAGACTCAAGTTTCAGCAGTTCTAAGAGAACCTCTTGAAGATTGCTGTCATCTTGTTTTGTTTTTTTGTTTTGTTTTGTTTTGTTTTCTTTAAGACTCAGGGTTGTTAGGCTGGGAATACTAGTACAGGACCCAATTTGAGGGCCTGTTTATGGAAGTCTAATGCTGGTTCCTCAGAACTATCTTTTGACTGATATCCTTTATCAACCTCTCAGTCTGGAGGATTGCCACATACAATTTTAGAATTAAAAGGAATCTTGGAGGTTTTCTAGTTGATTTTCCCATAGAGTGCAATCCTGGAGGGGTATTCTTAATAGGAGGTTACTTGGCTAGTCTTTTTCAGTTGTTAATATGGTTGGAGCCCACATTAATCTGAGTAATATTGTCCTTATGTGTAGAGAATATGGAATTTCGATTAAGTGAAATACAAACTATTGTCAGATGAAATTTAGAATGTTTAAAGAATTCTAATTGTCACTAGAATGTAAAGCTGGAAGTCATACGTCGGTGTGTGGAATATCTAGCAATGAGCAGTAGAAAAATATTTAGACCAGATAAAAACGTAGGTTTGGATGAAAACACCTCTCTTTCAATAGATTTGAAGGCCCGTGATATAGAAGAGGTAAACTTTTGTTATAGAGAAAGCAGATTTGGGGTTAAAATAACTTTTTTACAATTGGAGAATTAAACTGCAGAATAGATTGGCTTATAGTGGAGTAACTTGCTTATCACTGGAATACTCAAGTGGAGGCTGGATTAACTGCTCTTATAGGGAACTCCATTACCCTGTACCAATTCTCTAGAGTATGAATCAGCAGTCAGCAAACTATAGCCCACTAGGCAATTTCTAGCTGACTGCTTAGTTAATAAAGTTTTATTGACTTAAAGCCACTCCTGTTAGTTTTCATATTGTCCATAGCTACTTTTGTGCTACAGTGGCAGAGATGAGTAGCTGAAATCAAGCCATATTGCCTGCAAAGTTAAAGTATTTGTGGTCTATCCCTTTATAGAAGGTGTACCAATTTCTGCTGTAGAACCATGGGAAAATGATGTCAACCCACATAGGCTTAGAAAGTTAAGTGGGTTAAGAAGAGTTCCTCAATCTCAAGGATGTCCAAATCTTTCTTAATTTTCTTCAAAAGGAACTATTTTTGACTTAAAATTTACATTTAGATTTTTAATTCATCTTTTTTTTTAGTCTGAATCTGGGATTCAGTTTTATTTTCTACTGAGTGAATAGCCAGTTGTTCCAGCATTATATGTGTGGTTCTGTGAGTAGATTTTTAATTGTTAGGGAATGGACGTGAATGGAGAGAAAGGAGTGAGGAAAGATAAATAGGAAAGGAATGTAATGCACATACATTCTTTTCTAAAATGAAACGGAAGTCAAATACTACATGATACCTTTCAATTTCTTTGTAAGCTTTCCTTGGCTTATTCTTTGACCCAGGTTGGTCCAGATGGTTTAATGAAGTTAAATGGCTCAGCCCTTAACAATGAGTTCTTCACTTCAGCAGCCCAAGGCTGGAAGGAAAGACTTTCAGAAGGTAAGTATTCTACCTAATGTGTCTCCCAGGCGGTGTGTGCACTCGGAGCACCTCTCTTCTTCATCAGGTAATTAAGCAGTTTTGGAAGGTAAAGGAAGGATGTTTCTATAGGATAGAATTAGCTATCCTTTGTGAAACACGTTATTAGACTTCTATCTGGAGCCTGTGTAACCAGGTTAACACCAGATGGAGTCCAGCAAAATGTTTCTTTAATGATATAAAGTCTTCCAAGAAAATAAAAATACATGTTTTGAGGCCCTGTTCCTAAAGACTCTGATTCAGCAATTCTACATTAATGCCTAGGAACTGAAATTTTAATAGGCTCCCTAATAAGAGTATAGAATTAGTCATTTTATGGTGCTTTGCATCCCAGTTCAGTAAGCAATGAAATAACCTGTTTATCACTGCCTAGCCTTAATGAAACTAGTAGTAAAAGGAATCAGTGAGAACTTTTAAAAAGATCACTTCATTGAAGTATATTTCATATAACATAACATTCAGCCATTTGAAATGTACAATTAATTGGCAGTCAGAACACTTTAGTAAGTATGGATCATGACGTAGAATTACTGACTATGATCACTGGTCTGCCATGTGTGCCATGCTTCTAATGACTGACTGTGTGTGGGCACTGCATGTAGTATCTGTCAGTACTAGTAGCTCTTCACCTCTACTGTTGAAAAACACCTGTGGTGTTTTTAAAAATACTGATGTACAGACACCACTGTCAGTTATGTTGTTTTTATTGTTCTGGATTAGTGTCTGAGTTTTACTGGTTTTCTTTTTTCAAAGTTTTCCCCAACGATTCTAATATGCAGCCATAAGTAAAATCACTGGCTGAATTATTTTTATTACATCTGTTTTTAAGTATACATGGAATAAAAAATAGCACTTGAAAAGTCATATACCAAAGAATAGCCTAAAACAAGTGTGAGAGACTCTAAAATATATACATTTGTAAAGAGCACATTAGGAATGCTATGCACTGCTTATTTTCTGTCAGATCCCTAACAATTAGAGTTAAATGAATAGCTAATAAATTAATCTAGGTTGTTTCTTGAAATTGTTGACTTTTTCCCATCCTCTTCTTTTAGAGGAAGTTCTATGTAGAAGGGATCTCTTGCTCTGATTACTTTGGTCCTTTATTTTTACTATAGGTTTTTTGAGGCAGAGACCCCCCCTTTTTTCTTCCAGAAAGATTAAAACATACCAGTTACCAATACCTTTCTTTAAGAATAAATTGGTAAAGGATTTACCTCCTCAGCCCCCACTTTTTTGTAAGTAGGTACTGTCAGCAGTGATACTACAATTATTATCAGTGTTACTTTTTTTTTTTTTAACATGCAAGCAGTGACTGCTGTACCTATAGTCATGTGATCATATTTTATGAGCAACAAAAACTTGGAACACTGTATGTATGTGAACAGAGTTCAATACATTTTATTCCTTATTTTCGGATACACAGTAGACTCAACGTCGGAAGTTCTAGGGTGGATTCTGACAGCTAAACCCCTCTTTTCCCAATCCTTTGCCCACGACTGTGGTGTTCACAGTCCTCTAATAGTACGTTTCCTTTCCTTCTTCTCATCCCAGGAGGTCTTAAACTTCAAATTCTGCCATTTCTACCTCTTACTCCTTGATGTCCTGGGTAGTAGAGTATAAAAGGGAGCAGCCTATCTGAGCCACAAGTTTGAAGATGGCCTACCAAGCACATTCACTGTTCTCTGCTGATGGAGTGGGAAGGATTGAGGTGGTTGGTAGTATATGCAAGTAAATGGCATATTCAGGGCAGCTGGGTCTTTCACATGTTGAGTACCTTCTTGCTAGAGCATGAGCCTGGTACAGTTTCTAGAACAATTAGAAAACTGACAACTCCAGATGGGAATCTCAAATGCTTTTAAGTCGGGCTGCAGCATTTCTTTATGCAGTTAGAGGTAGAAGGCCTAAAATTAAGTTGCCTTGGAGAAACTGAAATTTAAAATAGTAAAAATGTCCAGTGGCATAGGTTATTGAAAGCACATAACTTTTTTTTTTTTTTTTTTTTTGGTAGAAAATAAATTGGAAGTTCAAAGTAAGAAATAAAATAAATCTGTATGGAATGTGATATTTGGAGTGTGAGAAAGGTACCACAGGGAAGCCCAGGGAAAAGGCTCTGTCAGCCTCAGATGAGTCCTGAAAGCTACATGGAGTGGTGTGCAAACATTTTTATTTCGCCTAGTGGCATTTAGGTCCTCCTTTACAGTGAGGAGGTTTGGGAAGTTTTGGTTACTTTCACATGATAGTATTCTGATTTCTGCATGAGTCTTTCATGATTTATAAAGAGTTACATGCGTGTTGCAAATAGCATTTTTCTATTGAATATCCTTTTTTGGGTACATTACAGGTGAGTTTACACCTGAGATGCAGGTGAGAATTCGGCAAGAGATTGAGAAGGAGAAAAAAGTGGAGCCATGGAAAGAACAATTCTTTGAAAGCTACTATGGGCAGAGGTAATATTAGGACAGGTTCTATAAACCAAATGTTATTTCTTGCATATATGTCATGTAGTGCTTTATCTCATTACCTTAACAGAAAATCTAGGACCTAGTTTCCTTCTGGTTTTTTTGTCTCACCAATTCTTCTTTAGGAAGTTTTTTTCTTTTTACAAATCACAGGTTCACAGAATTAGATTACTCATAATCCTTTACCCTTATAACTGTCATTGTAGGTGAGATGGTTTCTTTAAAAATAAATTTAAAAAAAAATCTTGAATTAAGAGTTCCGTTCTTTGAAAAGATTGGCTTTTCTTCTGGTTACTTTATAAGACAGAAGAATACTGAAGTTCCTTTTTTTTTTGAGACGGAGTTTCCCTCTTGTTGCCTAGGCTAGAGTGCAATAGCACGATCTTAGACTCACTGTAAACTCTGCCTCCCAGGTTCAAGCAATTCTCCTGCCTCAGCCTCTCGAGTAGCTGGGATTATAGGCGTGCACCACCATGCCTGGCAAATTTTGTATTTTTAGTAGAGATGGGGTTTCACCATGTTAGCCAGGCTGGTCTAGAACTCCTGACCTTAAGTGATCTGCTCTCCTTGGCTCCCAAAGTATTGGGATTACAGACAGGCCACTGCACCTGGCCAGAATACTGAGGTTCTGTCCACTCTTTATAGTAGCTAATTATCCCAAAATGTAGCTATCCAGAATCACTAAGGAATCTTAGGAATTCTGTAATGTGGACTATTAGAACTAACCTGTAATTAAACAGCCTCTCCTCTTTAAAAGGCATGCTGGGAGATATACATAGCTGAATCAAGAGATAAATTCTGTTTAAAAGGGGCTGTAGCCTAAATCAGTTTTTTCCCCCAACAAAAGGTCCAACAACGAAATTGTAATGGGACATTTAAATAGATAGTAATGGAAATGTTTTGTTTGAAATAGGATTGAACACCTAGACTTCTACTTGTTAGTCTCCCTTCCTTCCTTCTGGACACCAATGGCAGCCCTTAAGGAGACCCATAACCACAGCTTGAGAACTAAGCGCTCCTTTTCCTTGTCTCCAACTAGTGTTTATCCATCTCCTTCACAGTCATTTAGGAAAGATTCCTGTTGAGGTTAAGAATTCCATAAGCAGCCTGGCGCTGTGGCTCATGCCTATAATCCTAGCACTTTGGGAGGCCAAGGTGGGTGGATCATGAGGTCAAGAGATCAAGACCCTCCTGGCCAACATGATGAAATCCCGTCTCTACTAAAAATGTAAAAATTAGCTGGGCGTGGTGGCTTACACCTGTAGTCCCAGCTACTCTGGAGGCTGAGGCAGAAGAATCGCTTGAACCCGGGAGGCAAAGGTTGCAGTGAGCAGAGATCCCGCCACTGCACTCCACTTTGGTGACAGAGCGAGACTGTCTCAAAAAAAAAAAAAAAAGAGTTCCATAAGTTGTGGCCAGGCGCAGTGACTCACACCTGTAATCCCAGTGCTTTGGGAGGCCGAGGGGGATGGATCGCTTGAGCCCAGCAATTTGAGGCCAACTTGGGCAACC
The DNA here is from genome assembly GCF_001604975.1 of Cebus imitator. Classification (NCBI taxonomy): domain Eukaryota; kingdom Metazoa; phylum Chordata; class Mammalia; order Primates; family Cebidae; genus Cebus; species Cebus imitator. The sequence continues at coordinate 17,269,033 of NW_016107316.1, read as the reverse complement.
CGGCAAATCCCCATCTCTGCAAAAAAATACCAGAAAATGAGCTGGGTGTAGTGGTGTGTACCTGTAGACCCAGGCTCATGTGGGAGAATCACTTAAACCCAGGAGGTGGAGGTTGCAGTGAGCCAAGATGATGCCATTGCATTCCAGCCTGGACAATGAAGCGAGACCCTATCTCAAAAAAGTTCTGTAAGCTGATTTTTCTACATTTCAACTAGAATATCTTTTTTTTCCCCTTTTTAGTTCTGGCCTGAGCCTTGAAGATTCTAAGAAATTAACAGCTTCTCCCAGCGATCCCAAAGTAAAGAAAACCCCAGCTGAACAACCAAAATCCATGTCTGTATCAGAGGCCTCTCTTGTCAGGATAGTTCCAGTAGTCCCCCAGTCAGAGTGTAAAGAAGAAGCATTGCATATGTCATCACCAGGCAGAAAAGAAGAGTGTGAAAGCCAAGATGAAGTGCAGCCAAACTTCTCCACATCCACAGCGCCCCTGCTTTCCTCAGCTCTCAATACACATGAGCTTAGCAGCGTTCTTCCCATCAAGTGCCCAAAGGATGAGGATCTCTTGGAGCAGAAGCCAGTCGCCTCTGCTGAACAGGAATCTGAGAAGAATCATCTCACCACCGCTTCTAATTATAACAAAAGTGAAAGCCAAGAATCTTTAGTTACATCGCCAAGCAAACCCATTAGTCCTGGGGTAGAAAAACCAGTGATGAAGCCCATAGCAGAAGCAGGTCCACAAGAGACCACTGTGAAAGAACCTCTAGCAACTCTTGTTGATCAGAGCCCAGAAAGCCTCAAGAGGAAGTCTTCCCTCACCCAAGAAGAGGTCCTTGTGAGCTGGGAGAAGAGGCCACGTCTCACTGAGAATCGCCAGCACCAGCAGCCATTTCAGGTCTCACCACAGCCCTTTCTCAACAGAGGGGACAGGGTCCAGGTGCGAAAAGTACCACCTCTCAAGGTAAGAGAGTGGGAAGAATTGAAAAGGAGAGATGATCTGAACCCTCTGTTTTTGTTCATACCTACTAAATTCCAAATAGTGTGTGGTAGTTCTTAATGCAGAAGCAGTTGGATGTATTTGATAAGCATGTAACTATGGTCTTACACAAATAAAATGATAGACATTCAGAACTGCAGTCCTACATGTAGGTCTTTCTTGATGTTTGAATAAGGAAGGTACCTGGGCATCTAATGTAAACCACCCCCATGCTCACCACTCAAGCTCAGAGGCACCTGGTCTCAGAATTTTAGATTTAGACCAAGTAGAATTTAAACGGACTTCCAAAAACTCGGTTATAATTCTCAGCTTTTATAGAACTTCTCCAAAGGACCTCTTAGATTCTTACTGTCTCCACAGGACTTCTTCGATGCTTAGTGCTAGGATTACTGGTGACAGAGCAAGCTCCATCTCAAAAAAAAAAAAAAGAATCTATGGGTTTTTTTTTTTAAACCATTAACATACATTGTCATGTGTTGCCAGAGATTCTGATTTTTGTTATAGTCATTTTTACTATTCTTTCTTATAAAGATATGAGAAACTTTTCTTTAATAAATGTCATTTACAGCTTATCTCCAGACCTGAGAGCTGAGTAACTGTTCAGGTTTTGCTATAAATGTTGCCAAGACCCATCATTTCTATTTCTTTACCTGTAAACAGGCCGGGTTACATTATATTTTGTCTGCTTTCTGCTAGTCCAGAGAGACTACACAGAAACTTTAATCCACTGTGACCAAATTAATATAATTTTATTTTTTTCCATTCTTTTCTTTTCTCCTTTCTAGTTTCCCTCAAAAAAGACTTCTCCAGAACCTCTTTGCTTAGTCCTTATCTCAAATACTGCCTTCTTAGACAAAGCTTAATGTGATTTATAACGGAACAAAACCTTTTAAACAAAATTTAAATAGAAAACAAAATTTACAATGTGGTATAAATGTTGTAACTTAGTTACAGACATATGTATATAAAAATTATATGGCCGGGCACAGTGGCTCACGCCTGTAATCCCAGTACTTTGGGAGGCGGAGGCGGGTGGATCACGAGGTCAGGAGTTCGAGTCCAGCCTGACCAACACGGTGAAATCCCATCTCTACTAAAAATACAAAAATTAGCTGGGCATAGTGGTGCGTGCCCGTTTCCCAGCTACTCAGGAGGCAGAAGTTGCGGTAAGCTGAGATCATGCCGCCGTACTCCAGCCTGGGCGACAGAGCAAGACTCTGTCTCAGAAAAAAAAAATTATATACACATACATACACATTATATGTTTTACATTCCATATATAGTAAGCCCTCTGTATCAAGTTCTGCATCCTCACGGTTAGTACAATATTTTCAACCAACCGCCTATCGAAAATATTAGAAAAGAAAATTAAATACAAATGTAAAAATACAGTATAACGATTTATATAGCATTTACATTGTGTTAGGTATTATAAGTAATCTAGAGATGACTTAAAGTATATGGGAGGATATGATAGGTTATCTGCAAATACTATGCCATTTTATATAAAGAAGTTAAGCATCTTCAGATTTGGATATCCTCCAGGGTCCTGGAAACAATTCCCCATGGATACCAAGGGATGACTGTACACTTAAAAAGAAAAGGATTGAATCTCTCTGCTCTCACAGGGTAGAGCTTCTTGGTAAATTAAATTGTTATCAGTGCCTGGACAACTTTGAGTGGTTTTGCACTTAAAAAGAAGTATGATGTATTCTGCATAATCAGGTAATAGAGCTATTTACATGAGTAACTGAAACTTATTTTTAGTTATTGAAACCTTTAATTTTAACCACTTTTAATGGTTGTTCTTACTTGATATATCATGTATTATGCTAGCTATAGTGTTACTCTCAAGAGTATTCTTTTATAAAGTTGTTTGTCCCTAAATAAATTCTCCTAAACACCTTTCTTGTATTTATTTCTTTAGTTTTATCTATTTTTTCCCGTTTTTTCCCCTGAAGTTTCTTTTATATGATATAAATAAAGGATAGTAACTGCTTCTTTCTTACTGTGGACAGCCTCTAAAATACTATGTGCTGAGTAAATATACTATCTAGGCTTATTAGAATTGGATGTAAAATAGATGTATCTCTTAGAGAGATGAAGTCCATTTCCTAATGGAAAATAGATACTTTGTGATGCCTGTTATGAAGTCCCATGACTCTCACTTCTGAATTAGAGAGAATCAGTTTTTCAGGACTACCCGATCTTTGGAGAAATGAGTATTGCAAATCATTAAACATGTTTAGTGACTTTATTACTCTTAAGAACATTAAGAAAAATGGCATGCATTTTCTTAGAGTTTAGTGGGTTAATTTTTTTTAAATAAATGCTTTAGAATAT
>NW_016107316.1:17251154-17264863 GCF_001604975.1 Cebus imitator | reverse complement strand
TTTTTTTGAGCTGTAGTCTCCCTCTGTTGCGCAGGCTGGAGTGCAGTGGCACGATCTCAGCCCACTGCAACCTCCACCTCCCGGGTTCAGGTGATTCTCCTGCCTCAGTTTCCCAAGTAGCTGGGATTAGAGGCGCCTCTTACCACGCCCAGCTAATTTTTGTATTTTTAGTAGAGATGGGGTTTCGCCATGTTAGCCAGGCATTTTCAGGCTAGGTGCAATGGTTCATGCCTGTAATTCCAGCACTTTGGGAGGCCAAGGCAGATGGATCACATGAGGTCAGGAGTTCAAGACTAGCCTGGCCAATATGGCAAAACCCCATCTCTACTAAAAATACAAAAATTAGTCAGAGGTGGTGTCACACACCTGTATTCCCAGCTGTTCGGGTTGCAGAGGCACAAGAATCACTTGAACCCAGGAGGCAGAGGTTGCAGTGAGCCAAGATCACACCACTGCACTCCTGCCTGGGTGACAAAGCAAGACCCTGTCCAAAAAAAGAAAAAAAAATTCCTAAGGTCCTGGGGGTTTTAATTTGTACATTTTGGGATAGGACCCAGAGCATGTATATTTTTAAAAGGTTGCTCAAGTAAATATAATACCAGCCAGAGATGAGAATGGCTGTTAAACATTATGTACATGCTCCCTTGTGTGCGTGGGCATTGTGGGGGCTCCTGTAGATCACACATTGTCTTTCTTCCAGCGCTATCTAGAAGCCTGTGTAAATTGAGATAATCCAGCCCAACTCTGTGTGCGTGTGTGTATATGTGTAGAACAGACAAAAGCAAGTATTTTCCCCTGGACCTTGGTAGTAAAGCTAAGAAGTAAAAGAAAAAAGCTAAGAAGTGTTATGGGTGGCTGGCTTGCTTTTCTCTTCTTTCTCAAACATAGACACACTTTTTAAAAATGCAAAGACCGTAGGAAGCTTTGTATCATAATGAGCACTTGTAGTAGTAACATTATAAGGAAGTTGAGGTGGGAAACAGGCATGGGGATTTGGGGTGAGAGCAGAAGCAGTCATCTTTGGCACCAATAATAGAAAAAGTGGATGTAAGGACCCTAGAGACAAACTGGTGTTGCTGTCTCCAAGGTTTGACCTCTCAGCCATAGACCTCCTATGTTTGTCACAGGTACTGTAGTGTTCATCTGTTTTTAAAATATGAGGGCTAATGCAGTTTTGTTATTCTTATAAATGAAAACTAAGCTCTGTTGTTTTTTCCCCTCTACTTTTTTCAGATCCCGGTCTCCAGAATCTCCCCAATGCCGTTTCATCCATCGCAGGTCTCTCCCAGGGCTCGTTTTCCAGTCTCCATCACTAGTCCTAACAGAACAGGAGCCAGAACTCTTGCAGACATCAAAGCAAAAGCCCAACTGGTCAAAGCACAGAGGGCAGCAGCTGCTGCAGCCGCCGCAGCTGCTGCAGCCGCCTCAGTTAGAGGGACCATTCCAGGACCTGGCCCAGGGGGTGGACAAGGTCCAGGAGAGGGTGGTGAAGGGCAGACTGCTAGAGGAGGCAGTCCAGCCTCAGACAGAGTCAGTGAAACTGGAAAGGGCCCCACACTGGAACTGGCAGGAACTAGAAGCAGGGGAGGTACGAGAGAGCTTTTACCCTGTGGTCCAGAGACTCAGCCCCAGTCTGAGACCAAGACCACCCCAGGCCAGGCTCAGCCTCATAGTGTCTCTGGAGCACAACTACAGCAAACCCCCCCAGTGCCTCCAACACCTGCCGTCAGTGCAGCATGCACAAGCGTCCCATCACCAGCCCACATAGAGAAATTGGATAATAAGCTGAACCCCACCCGGGCAACAGCCACTGTGGCCTCTCTCAGCCATCCACAGGGGCCCAGTAGTTGCAGACAGGAGAAAGCACCTTCTCCTCCAACAGGTCTTGCTCTAATCTCAGGTGCCTCACCTGTTCATTTTGTAGCTGATGGCATAGTTGAGCTCAAAGCAGGTCCCAGTAAGAATATACCTAACCTTTCAGCTTCATCAAAGGCGGATGCTAGTGTGCCAGTGGCTGTAACTCCCACCCCTTTAACATCTTTGTTGACCACAGCCACTTTAGAAAAGCTTCCTGTACCCCAGGTCAGTGCAACTACAGGAACTGCCGGATCAGCTCCACCCTCGAGCACTTTGCCAGCAGCCTCTAGCCTTAAAACCCCAGGAACTTCTTTAAACATGAATGGACCCACTTTAAGACCAACCTCTAGTATCCCTGCTAATAATCCTTTAGTGACTCAGCTGCTTCAAGGCAAAGATGTTCCCATGGAGCAAATTCTGCCTAAACCTCTCACCAAAGTCGAAATGAAAACAGTTCCACTGACTATGAAAGAGGAAAGGGGGATTGGAGCACTCATAGGTACCAACACAACAGAAAATAGCACCAGGGAGGAAGTTAATGAGAGACAGTCCCATGCAGCTACACAGCAGCAGCAGCTGGGCAAAACTTTGCAAAGTAAGCAGCTCCCCCACGTTCCAAGACCCCTTCAGCTCTTTTCAGCTAAGGAGCTGAGGGACGCTAGCATTGATGCACACCAGTACCAAGAAGGACTAAGTAAAGCAACCCAAGATCAGATCCTTCAGACTCTCATTCAGAGGGTTCGGAGGCAGAATCTTCTCTCAATTGTGCCACCTTCGCAGTTCAACTTTGCTCACTCAGGTTTCCAGCTGGAAGACATCTCCACAAGCCAGAGGTTCATGCTGGGTTTTGCTAGCAGAAGGACATCCAAACCTGCAATGGCCGGGCACTACTTACTGAATATTTCTACCTATGGCCGGGGCTCAGAGAGCTTTAGGAGGACCCATTCTGTAAACCCTGAAGACCGTTTTTGTCTAAGCAGCCCCACTGAAGCCTTGAAAATGGGATATACAGACTGTAAAAATGCAACAGGAGAGAGTAGCAGCAGCAAAGAAGATGACACTGAGGAGGAAAGTACTGGTGACGAGCAGGAATCTGTCATGGGGAAAGAGGAGCCCCAGGTTTCCCAGAGTACTGGCAAAGGTGATGCAAGTTCAGCACACCACAGCAGGGAAACTCTATCTACCAGTGATTGCTTAGCTAGCAAGAATGTGAAGGCTGAGATACCAGTGAATGAGCAAACCACTTTAAGTAAGGAGAATTACCTGTTCACTAGAGGTCAAACATTTGATGAAAAGACCCTAGCCAGAGATTTAATTCAGGCAGCACAGAAGCAGATGGCTCGTGCAGTAAGAGGTAAGACAATGCGCAGCAGCCCGGAGCTTTTCAATTCTACCGTTCTTCCTCTGCCTGCAGACAGCCCCACCCACCAGCCTCTACTCCTCCCACCCCTGCAAACCCCGAAGTTGTATGGAAGCCCCACCCAGATAGGGCCAAGCTACAGAGGCATGATCAATGTCTCCACCTCATCTGACATGGACCATAACTCTGCTATACCAGGTAGCCAGGTATCTAGCAATGTAGGTGATGTCATGTCATTTTCAGTGACTGTCACTACCATCCCTGCTAGCCAAGCTATGAATCCCAGCAGCCATGGCCAGACCATTCCTGTTCAGGCCTTCCCTGAAGAGAACAGCATAGAGGGCACACCTTCGAAATGTTACTGCCGCTTGAAAGCCATGATCATGTGCAAAGGGTGTGGAGCTTTCTGCCATGATGATTGCATTGGCCCCTCCAAACTGTGCGTCTCCTGCCTTGTCGTTCGGTAAGGAGACTAGAAAGAGACACACTGTAAAGGATGGGGAAGGGAAGGGTTGACCAGTTGGGTTTCTTTTTTGCTTTTGGTTTTTTTGCATCCTTTTGGAATCACAGAAATAAACAAGTAGGTTTCAGTTGTCTTCAGAGACAAATGTTACTTAATCAGGAATACAAAGTACATTATAGAGGAAGAGCACCTTGTATAGTAAGTCTGAGTCAAGCAAGACTTTGTGAATTTGTGACAAGTTTGCACTTACAAAATCATGTAAATATGTCACATTTTGTTTAACATTATTTTCCAAGTGTTTAGGTAATAATGTATTACTTTGAATTCAGATTTATGTTCTACTACTTGTGACTCTGAGAAAAGTTTAATGCCAGCATGGTGAAAGGAAGCTGCCTCCCTTCTGACATTTCCTAGGAAGTTAGGAAAAGGAAAGTGAAGGAATGACCATTCACACTGATTGTGTCTGGACAGTCTGATCACAGGCTATTCCTAGATTATTCAGCCTTTGCAGGACTTGGATTCAGGGCTTACTCAGTCCCTTTACCTTAGGTGGAATCTTCTTAAGTTGAAATTTTTGGCAAGGTATTCATTTCACAGGTAGTGTTTCAGACTCTCAAAGCCCTGACTTCCATGGACTAGTACTGTTGCCAAGCACTCTGCTTGGAATTTGTGGATCCCTGCTGCTCCCTAATTGCACCCCCTGCCCTGAGACAGTGAATGTAGTCTGTGAAGGGAGTACCTCTCTGGGACCCCCGTATTGTTATAGGCTGTGCAGTACAACAATTCCAACAAAAACATCCTGTCCCTGCACTTATTCATTTGTAGTATAACTGTTTTTAAGTACTAATATAAAACGAACAGGGAAGTGTTAGTGATTGGGTGATTTGACCTACATCTTGTTGAGCAAGGGGAGTGAAACCACAGAAACTGTTCAATTGAATGTAAAGAACTTTGGAAAACAATTTTGACACTAGAATGAGGTAGCCTCTCTTTTCCTCTTCTCTCTCAACCTATGAACCTAGTGCTCTATAGTCAGCTCTTACAAGTAGAAAAGCTCACCAATGCCACGTTTGTTCATTCTGTTCAACCTGTTAGACCTCCCAGGCATCTGAACATGATGACATAATCTTATTATATCTTACTTTACACATACGTGTATGTGCACATACATGCACAGTACAAGACACTTTCCCTGTTTTAGAAAATATGTCCCCTGTTTGGATTACTGCTGTCTGAGCACTAGAAATTTCTAATGTAAAGGGGCCTTAGTGAATGGCTAAGGGAACATCTGGAAAGGAAGAAAAATTTTTTTGCCCCAAAGTTTTTTTGTTACTTGTTTTTGTTTTGTTTTTTCCTTCTTGTTTACTTTTTTTTTTTTTTTTTTTTCATCCTTCTCTAGTGACTGAAGAATTTGTGAGTACATAATATTTAGATCATGGTTAAGGAACAGTAAAATAAACCTGCAGTTTACCAGAATTTTGTATTAAATGGGCGGGTGTCAATTTGCATCATTTGCATGTTGATTTCAAGTCTCCTAATTTGGAATGTGTAAAGTACAAATGTTAGTGCAACATAGTACAGTTGTATTTGTCATTCATATTCAGGATGTGATATTTACAAAATGCAAAACAGTTTAAACTTGTTAAGTCACATTCCAGATTAGGAGAAAATAGGCAATAATCTCTGTTTTGCCCCCATTCTACTACCCACCCCTGCTCACCCCACCCCAACATCATACACTGTTTAATGCTTTCCCACAGTCCCTACTGTGCCTCATAAGAAACTCACTGTTTTTCACTTTTCACTTCCGGCTTTTTTGTGGCCCAAAGCCAATATAGGATTAATATCTGTGTTCCAGCTTCAGTCAGGACAATATGTTCTTCCATCTTTCCCCCTTTCTTCCACCATGCGCACAGCTAAGAGATAAGAAGACTGCAAGCATCGGGGATAAGGAGTGTATTTTCAAGCCAAGAACCAGTAGGAAACAGAAATCATGGTGCTCCCAAACATTCAGTACTCTAGGCAATCCAGGAAGAGTTGGAAGAGACCTGTTGCTGAGTAGAACTCTCCCTGCCCCACCCACCCCTTCACTCCACCATAGTCCCAGGGCTGAGGGCTGGTCTGCATGCTGGAAGAGGTTGAGAGTTTCAGAATTGACTGCATGCTAAATGTCAGTTACCAATTTGGATTGATGAAAGTTACTTTTCTGCTTTACTCCTTTCCTATCAGAAAGGTTTTTCTCTGTGGTTCCCTTAACTTGAGGATGAGCAGACTATAACCAGGAAAGGAGGAAAGATATCAGGGATTTTTAAGTTCATTTAGAGAGCAAACCATATTGTGCCTCTTCATCTTGACCCAGGCTATTATAGATAGGTCCTAAACATTGCTGTTCACCAGATTATCTTAACAAATAATACTCAGCTAAATATTTGCATTTAGGAATACTCCTAAAACAGATATTGCCATCTAGATACACTGCCTCAATCTTGACCAGATGAGAGAACAGTTAAATTCTCTTAGATGAGTAGTAAAATTGAATACCAATCTATTTATCAGTTTGTTTCAACACAGAGGTTTCAAGTGGAAAGCAATTCATCTTATAAGCTGAACAGAAAAAAAATATTACAATCTGACCTTTTAGAAAATGAAGCAGTAGAAACAAGAAAACCTTTAAATTATTAGTATGGTACTCTAACAGCACCTTTAAAGTAATCTTTACCTTAGTTTTTGAACTGTTTTCCCTTTCAGCTCAATCTGAAAAGTTTTAATAAGTGCTGAGCTTATTCTTAGGGTATGACCTGGCATTATTTCCAGTGACTAGTCAGGCATTATGCCTGATGCATACGCCTTCCGTGTACCCTTCTCCAGCCTTCAGATACCCTCCACTACAGGTCACCTCAGGAGATAGCATTATTAATATAGCCTCAGTCTTGTTTATAAAGATTCTAAGTTGTCTAGTAAAGAAGTCTCCCTGAATCTTAAATAATTTTGATTGATTAGAATTTTCCATCCTATTAAACAGAAAGTAAAGCCAAATAACCTGGAGTTGTTTGTCCTGCTTCTGTTCCTTAACCCCTGTGCTCAAGATACTGAAGCTATCTGTGGTATTTCATGTAACATTTCAAAGAGCTGGCAAATGGGAAACTTTTCTTGGGGTGGAGAGAGCATACCTATTGGGCTGTGAAGGCATACAGATGTACATGTTTTAGATCTTATCTCAGATTTAAATAGCCAAAGGAAGACCTCATTGCCTTCCAGGTGAAGGTGCAAAATCATACATATTAATGACCTGACAGTTAACATTCTGTTGATTATTATTGCCTTTCTCCATCTTAGAGAGCCATAACTAACTCTCTGGTGAAGTGATTTGCTGTAAGGGGGTGGGAGGGCGGGGGCTTCTCTGGTCATTACACTGCTATTTATTTCTAGAACTCACTGTCAATCAATGAGCAGTGCCAGAGTGTTTTCTCTTTGACCTAGAGGTTTCACATCATAGCAAGGAGTGAAAAGTCTCCCCATCTCATTCCAACAGTGTGCTAAGTAAGTAACTTGGCCAAGGGTAGTTTCAGCTCAATTTATAGAATAGTCCAAAGAGACTCTGAGAAACATGATGATAGGCAGGGACCTTTTCTACCGTGTTTCAATACCTACAAACCTATTGAACGAGAACAGTAGGTAAAACATTTCCTAAAGTTGAAGCAGTAGCTTCGTAGATTCTTGGTTACTTTATTTTTTTTAATGCTTTACATTTGATACAACTATTAAAGATCAATTTTAAAAATAGCTTTCCAGTAATATATTTTAAGTAATATATATTTTAATATCTATGTAAAAAGTGACAGTGGAAGACCTTGAATTTCTCATATATGGTATGTTTGATGTAGGACCTCACTGTTAAGGCACAAATTATTTCAAAGGAAGTTACTCTAAAGACACTCAGATTATTTCAGAAAAATGCAATAAGGGGAATAGTTTTGGGGTTTATTTTTTATTTTAAAAGAAAATTGACTTATTTACCACAAGCTATTTTTTTCCCTTCTGGCTATAAGGTTTGTACAGACTGGTTTGGTAAATGCTAAACTTTTGTGTCTTTTGCCTTTTTAAAGGAATTGTTAACATTGGAATTGAGGGTATGTACAGAGAAGTTGGTGTCAACACCATTTAAAAAGTCATATTTTTTCACAAATATAGAAAATCATTTTACATAAGAATTTTAAGTATTTGCAATAAATATATGTATATAGATTGTATGTATTCCTATATTCTTATTTTTCATTTTATTATTAAGTAAAGATCATTAAAAGTGAAAATAAAAACCTTGGAGTTTTTGGTGAATTTTAAGGTTTGACGTACATCTGAGAGTGGCGTGGGGAAGGGCCTCAGTTGTTGCCTTATACTACTATGGGATGGTTCCCACAGATTGTATGGACAAGAGTAAAATCAGGAACTTGGTGATAAATCAGGGTAGTGTATTTGTTTCAGAATTTAAGTAAAATTGATTAAATTTTCCTCATCTGTCTGTCTCCATGTTTTCTCCCTTACTCTGTTTTGTCTCCTAACTACCTAACTTACTGGAGAAGTGAAGAAACGTGGTGCAGCCTCTTTCTTAATGTGCCCATTGTTTGCTTCTAAATCAAAGAATGGTAAGGAAATATCTCAGGGGAAAAAATAGGTTTTCCTTTCTCCACAGTGGTTAATAATTCTTAGCAGACATTTACTGCCACCACCTTCCAGGCCTTAGGGGAGTATGAAGAAATAATCTCTTGAAGATGATAGAAAAAAAATTTTTTTTTCCGTTTCCCAGTTCTCTCAGGAGTGAGTTTCATAGCCAGTCACGTCCTTCCTGCCTGTCTAATCTGGAAAGTTTAAAGAGCTGGGAGAACTGTGTGAAGAGAACCACCTGTGCCTTGGTTAGGTTCTGTTTCAGCACGTGACACTTGAATTTTGAACTCCCTTGTGTCAGGAAGGGTAGCTATGGAAATGAGAACTGAGCCAGTTGTTAGGAGAGGTTAATTGTATACCATGCTGAGATTGCTGTCTAATCCATGAGAACTAATTTGTGGCTGCAAAGTAAATACCTGATTTTAGGATATGATAGGAGCAAAATGGTGCCTACATGGTCTTTGTAAAGAAAGGTATATAGCCCAATTTTTAACAAATGAATAATACATTGAATCATTGATGACCTGAAAGAAAAATTATTAAGGTCAGATTTTCAAGAATGTATCTTGATGACCCATGAGACTGACTTTTTATTGTAGTTCACTAGTTCCCATAATTGCCCAGTTGTGGTTATTTTCACTGAAAAAAAAAAAAAAAAAAGTGTATTTTGGAAGTTAAGGATACATTGGCTTTTTTTTTTTCTTTACATTGGCTTTTTAAAAGACAATTTTTATTTTTTAAATATTGAAATGTCAAATATCTGGGTTGTCCCGAGACGTTGAAGGTAATTCAGCCTTCCAAGAGAACAGCAGTCTAGATCTTAGCTGAAAATGTGCTATTTCTAAAGGAAACTTAAGTCTCAGGGAACATCAGCATCTTCATAATTTCCATATATAGGAATGAAGGTAAAATATTTAAATGTGTACAAACTAATCCATAATGACCATTTACAAAGATTGACTCCCCATTTCTAGTACATATTTATCATTATTTAGATGGGCCTCCTACCTCGTGGGAAGATAAATTTATATTCAGGTGATGACCTGGGTGCCTGCAAGTAGAGTTGGTCTGCAGCTGAGGGAGAAAGCAACATACCAGAAGACAAGACAGCTACAACTTGGACCTCCAGCTACCCTTTATTTACTTCACAGAGTCATAGAAACCTGTGTTCATTGCTTCTGAGACTACCTGACCTTAACTGGTCTTTAGAAGTCTAATTTTTTATGTAAGAATCATGTTATTTACTAATTCAAGTATTTATAGAGCACCTACTGTGTGCTAAGCACTATTAAAGTGCTGGTTATACAAAGGTAAGTGAAAATAGTCATGTAAATTGCAGAAAGGTTTTCCTAAAGTAGTGACCATACAGCATATTTCAAGTTCTGGGCTCAAGGAGAATAAATGCTAAACTTTTCCCCAAGATATGTTGAAAAATGGATTGAGACACTGGACACAATAGTGGCAAACACATGAAGAAAGGAAGGAAGGTCCCTAGACGAAGAAAGTGTGGAAGTGAGTAGCCATTATTAATAAAGTGCACCTTTTTTGAGAACTATTGTTGGAATAGCTAAAGTTGTTTATAGAAATTTCGAGAAATCTATGACATCTAAATTAGAAGCAGGCCAACAGCAATCCCTGTCTTCTAATTTAGGTCAGTAAGTTAGTGTTTTGTTAAACTAACTCTTTCAAATACAGCTGAGTAAATAATGCAGCTTTCCTGTCACTGTTCAAACCCAGAAGGAGCTAAAGGGAATTTTTCTTAAAACATGATTTTCATCTTACAGATGATAAGTAACTGTATGTCTTCATTCGTAATTTTTGCATCCCAGCTTTTTTCCATAATGGATAAAATTACTTTCTGTCCTTTTCTAATGTTGTAGAACTGGCTCTTTCTTCTTTTTTTTTTTCTCTTAAGTCACAACTTGAATTTAAAAGGGCTTCAGCAGAACTCTAGCGCTTTTCAAAGAAGAATTTGGTGTATTCCATTATGTAATGTAGTCTCAACTCTGTCCAGGAACCAGGAGGATGGATGTCCTCGGTTTTCCTAATACTTGGTAACCTTTAACAAGATTGGGTTTTGAGGGGGTTTTGTTTTTTTGTTTTGTTTTGTTTTTTCATGGGGATTGTATACTGTACTTCCATGTAACTTTCTGCCTTAACCTAAAAAGAGATTCCCTGGAAGGAGATCTTGTGACAGGAAGAACAAGTGAAACCAGGAAAAGAGCCAGAAATGATCAACTTGGAGATGAGGTGTGGCTAGATAGTGGTTTTCCTGAAGAGTGACTTCAACCTCGGTCTTTGTACTGCTTCAAACCCTAAAGAACCTAAAGGGAATTTTTTAAAATCCTGATATTCTTCTTAATTGTAAAACCTAGAGGATGCTTTAGGGAGAAGAAAGATAACCTGGAATTTGGTTTTAAATGGATTTAAGTAAACTTTGAATTAAGTAGCTTATTCCATTTTTGAGAGATTTCATTTTAAGGTTTTAGACTCACTTAATGTAATGTTGAATTGCCGTAAGTGTAACCTGGAGCTTGATTTGAGACATTCTCTGGAGTAAAGACTAGTTTTCTATTGAACTGTGGTGGCTTTGCCACTAATCAGGATTTAGGATTGTGTACCTCTTACCAAGTGAAATGGAACTTGGCTTTCTAAACACTATATTAGACCAACTTGAGTCAATACTTATTATTAAGTTAGGGATTCTTGAAATATTTAAATATTTAAGATTCAAATTCGCCCAATTAGAAAGCACTGCATTAAATGTTACCAAAATATCTGAAGATACTTTAGAACTATTTTTCACACAGCGTATATCTTTCCTATGGAAAGTATTGTACATAAAATTTTACATTCTTTTAAAAAACAGAATCTAATGTCTTCAGATACCTAGAGCTTGGAAATGCTAGAGTTGGGCTTTGACCCTAAGTCAGCAGTTTTTTTTCATTTTAGGTTTTTAGGCAAGTTTCAGTAGTTTGGAGACTTCTTCAGTAGTGACCCCAGCTTAACCTACATAAAATCATTTTGCACACATTTTAAGTTAATCAGATCCTTCCAAAGTCTTGGATTTGGTTACCCTTTTGTTAGATAAGGAGACAGATTCTAGGTTGGGACAAAAATCTTAATTTATTCTCTAATAATAAAGTACTGATTAGAAAGCAAGTTCTTGGAGAATACACAAAATTTCTGGAATCCATGAAAGATCTAGAGAACATGACAAATGAAACTCTAGAAATTAAAAAAAAAAAAATAGCTGTAAGTGCTTTCACCTTTTTTTAAAAACCTGTCTTAATTCTATGAATGCATCGCACCCTTCACCAGCACCAAGAGAAGTCGGAATGGAAGAATTGACCCTATGTAATTCTTGTTCACTTAAAATCTTTGTGCACGTAGGCCTTAGCACTTTGACAAATAAACTCTGCCTTTTAACTCCTCACTATCGTCTTTTTTCCTCTCAGTTTTATACTTTTCTTTCATTGGTCGTTTAAAAACTACCTTCTTCAAAGTTGAATGTATAATGTTTCTGCACATGGACAAACCATATTTTACTGACTCATTCTATGATGAGTAAAGGCAGACAGTTTTACTCTAGCGATTGTGCCTTTTCTGTTACAAGGGAACCAGACACCATGTGGAATGGCTTACCTGTTTGTTGTCCGGTCCCCCATGCGCAGCTGTACCTAACTGAAGTTGAGTACTACAGGGAGTGCTAATCTTGTCAGAAAACAAGGGGGGTTTAAGAACTCAACATGAGCCAGATAAAGTGTGTATCTTTCAGGAATGCAAAGGAAACCCATACTACAAAGCTGCAGTAATCACAAAGGTGTGGTCCTGGCATAAAGACAGACATATAAACCAATGGAATAGAATAGCCCAGAAATAACTGCTCACATACATGGTCAAGTGATTTTCAACATAGGTGCCAAGATCAGTCAATGGGGAAGGGACGGTCTTAAACAAATGGTGTTGGGAAAATGTGATATCCACATGCAAACGAATGAAATTGGACCCTTACACAATATACAAGAATTAACTAGGGGAAAATTAAAGTCTTAGAAGAAAACTGGGAGTTTCACAATTGGTTTGACAATGATTTCTGAATGTTATGACAAAAGCATGGGCAGCAAAAGAAAGACAATGTTTAAATTTTACTTCAAAGGACATTATCAACAGTTAAAAGGCAACACACAGAATGGGAGAATATATTTGCAAATCATTTATCTGATAATATTGAAAATATATAAAGAACAATTCAAAAAATGGGCAAATGACTTGATGTGCACAAAGGACCTTGTGCATTGCTGGTGGAAATGTTGTATGCATTGTGGATAACAGTATAAACCATACTCAAAAAATGATGTGATCCAGCAATTCCGTTTCTAGGTATACACCCAAAAGAAGTGAAAGCAGGGACACAAACACATTTGTATGTCAGTATTTTTAGTATTATTCACAGTAGTCATAAGGTGGAAACAACTCAAATGTTCATTGATGAATGGATAAACAAAATGTGTATATAAATATATACAGGGAATATTAGCCTTATAAAAAAATTCTGTCATGCTGCAACATGGATAAACCTTGAAGACATGCTGAGTGAAATAGACTAAAGGACAAACATTGGATGATTCCATTTATATCAGATATCTAGCCAAATTCTTAGGGACAATAGAATGCTGATTATCAGGGGCTAGGGAGTAGGGAAGGATTAAGGAGTTAGTGTTTAATATTAAGAATTTCCACTGGGAAAGATGAAAAAGTTCTGGAGATGGACAGTAGTGATGGATGCACCACATTGTGAATGTACTTAATGCCACAGACCTGTATGCTTTAAAAATTGTTAAAATGGCAAATTTATGTATATTTTACCTCTTTTAAGGAAACTAATTGGATAGAGAAAATGTATATTGTCTGAACAAGCTGAAGAGGTTAAATTAAAAGCAGTTTGTTTAAGGAAATATAGAACCAGCAGAGTTAAGAAAAAGCCTGTAGGTCTAGAGAAACTAGTAGTGATGTAAGAAGCAGCCATATGTCTTCAAAGGAAACAAGGCTCTTGGAGACCACTTTCCAGTGACTTGGAATAGTGTTATTGGAACTAAGGAGCTGCAGCCAAAAATGGAACCAACTAGAACATCCAGTGCAGCCAGGAACCCAGAATGTGGGATCAGACCCACAAGGCAGGAGGATTGTGTGAGGCCAGGAGTGCAAGACCAGCCTAGGCAACATAGTGAGACCCCATCTCTACAAAAATAAAGTATCAGGCCGGGCACGGTGGCTCACGCCTGTAATCCCAGCACTTTGGGAGGCCGAGGCGGGTGGATCACGAGGTCAAGAGATCGAGACCATCCTGGTCAACACGGTGAAACC
>NW_016107316.1:17238270-17250440 GCF_001604975.1 Cebus imitator | reverse complement strand
AAAAAAAAAAAAAAAAAAAAATTGATTTTGAACAAACTGCACACAAAGTGTACAATATGACAAATATTCCCATGTTTCACCATCACAATCATAATGAACATCTCCATCACCTGCCCAAGTGTCCGCCTTTGTTGTCCCTTCTGACCCTCCCTGACTCCATCCTAGGCAACCATTGATCTCTCTGTCACTATATATTATTTTGCATTTTCTAAAATTTTATATATATAGAATCCTACAGTATGGTTTCTTTTATTGGTTGGGGGTCTGGCTTTCACTCAGCTCAATTATTTTGACATTTATCTGTCTTGTCACATGTATGAATGGTTCATTCCTTTATGTTGCTGAGTAATAGTGTATGGATATGCCACAGTTTATCCATTCATCTCTTGATGGACACTTGAGTTGTTTCTAGTCATCATTATAAATAAAGCTGCTTTGCACAAGGTTTTGTATGGACATACGCTTTCATATCTCTTGGTCAAATACCTAAGAATAAAATGGCTGGATAATAAGGTAGATATATGCTTAACTTTTTAGGAAATGGCTAAACTTTTTTCCAAAGTTGTACTATTTTTACATTCCCACCCACAGTATGGGAGATGCAGTCCTTCCACTTCTTTGTCAACACGGGGTCAGTGTTTTAGCCACTTTGACAGGTGTGTGGTGGTATCCCCTTGGTGACTAACGTTACCGAACATCTTTTCATGTGCTTATTTGCTATCCACATATCTTCTTTCATGAAGTGTTCATGAGTTTTTGTATATGGTAAGAGATATAAATCAAAGTTTTTTGCATGTTAATATCCAGTTGTTCCATCACATTTAAAAAGACCATCATTTTTCCACTGAATGACTTCCTTATTTCTGTTGAAAATCAGTTTCGTCTATGTGTGTGTGTCTATTTTTGGACTCTTTCACTGATAAATTTATATATCTTTGAACCATTACCACGTTGTCTTAATTATAGCTTTATAAATAAATCTCAAAATGTGGTAGTGTTAGTCCTCCAACTTTGCTTTTCATGTATCAAGTTGGTTAGGCTCTGTTAAGTCTTTGGTTTCCATATGATTTGTAGAATCAGCTTATCAGTTGCTACAAAAATGTAATTTTGATTAGAATTATTTTTACACAATACATCAATTGGGGACAATTGAGATCTGAACAATATTGTTCATCCATCTTTCTATTTGTGTATGCTTTAATTTCACTAAGCAATGTCTTATATAGGTTTCAGTGAATAGGTCTTACACATCTTTTGTGAGATTCAACCCTACATTTTAATATTTTAAATGATACTGTAAAAAAACTTTTAATTTAAATTTTAAAATTTATCACTCATTTTCTGAATGTTAATTGATATAAACAATCAATTTATATTCTTGCACTTATTTTGCATCCTCCTACCTTGCTGAACTGACTGATTTCCTGGCTTCTTTGAACATTTCATTGGATTTTCTATACAGATAACAGTGTCATCTCCAAAGACAGTTTTATTCTGGATAACTTCTCCTGCCTTACTGCTCTGGCTCTAACCTCCAGTGCTATGTTGAAAAGATGTGGAGAGAGAGGGCATCCTTGTTCTGATCTTATGGAGAAAGCATTTAGTATTTCTTGTTAAGTATCATGTTAGCCGTAGGTTTTTCCTAGATGCTCTTTGTCAGGCTGAGGAAGTTTTGTTCTATTATATGCTGAGAGTTTTTTACTGTTTTTTAATCAGGAAGGGATGTTGGATTTTGTCAACCGCTTTTTCTGCATCTATTGATACGATACAGTTTGACTTTTTCAGCCTGTTAATATGATGAATTACATTGATTGGTTTCAGGATATTAAACCAGCTTTGGATTCACTGATTTTCTGTATTGGTTTTCTATTTTCTGTTCCACCAGTTTCCACTCTGATACTCATTGTGTTTCAATTATTTTGCTTTCTTTAGGTTTAATTCTTCTTTGCCCAGTGTTTAATTTGGAAGCTGATGTTATTAATTTGAGGCCTTTCTTCTCTTCGAATGTAGGTGCTCATTACTATACATTTCCCCCAAGTACTTCTTTCACAGCATCTCAACAGTTCTGATGTGCTGTTGTGTCATTTTCCTTCAGTTCAAAATACATTGTAAGTTCCATTTAAAAATACTCTATTAGAATAAACATACGTGTTAAATCTCAACCCCACTTCCTGTCATTTCTGTATGTATGACAAAATGCGGAGTTCATACATAAAACACTTTCACTGCATATTAAGGGATAGTCACAGAAAAAGTATTTGTGTGGTTGAATCATGAGCTGAGCTAGTGCTTTTTTCATGTAATACTACTCAAGAGAATGACTGACTGTGGTTGTTCAGATTTGGGAATTTTCTGGAAAATGAACAAAGCCTGTCACTTAAGAATAACAATTGACTGGCCAGGCATGGTGGCTCACACCTGTAATCCCAGCACTTTGGGAGGCTAAGGTGGGTGGATCACCTGAGGCCAGGAGTTACAAGACCAGTCTGGCCAACATGGCAAAACTTCGTCTCTTCTAAAAAATATAAAAAATTAGCTAGATGTGGTGGTGTGCACCTATAATCCCAGCTACTCGGGAGGCTGAGGCAGGAGAATTGCTTGAATCCAGGAGGTGGAAGTTGCAGTGGGCTGAGATTGCGCCAGTGCATTCCAGCCTGGGCAACAGAGTGAGACTCCATCTCAAAAAAAAAAAAAAAAAAAAAAAGAACAATTGACAGTATTTGTTGGCAATGTTAAAATTTGAGCTTTAAAGTAAAACACTGGGGGGAAATATATACCCACCACCAGGAGCTTGACAGTTTCCCAACACTTCAAGACTTTTTGAGGAATTAAAAATACTAAAATTATACATACATATATACACACACATACATATGTATGTTGGATATTGTATCCTGAATCCAAAAATCACTCCCTAGAGAAACAGTCTCGGTAGACACTTAGTCTGCCTTCTCAAAATCAAAAACTTTGAGAACATTGCTCTGCCCTGCTCTGGATTATAAGGTATTTGATGGGGCTACACTCCAGGCCCACCTACTGGGCACCTCTCTTAGCCATTGCTGCTCTATCCATCTAGTGCCACAGTTTCTCTGAGACTTGCAATTAGTATCCTCATACTCAGTGTGGGGAATAGGACACCAGCCTTGATATTCTTGGATTAACCCATACTCATGTGAGTATTTCACTATTGCAGTTTTGACACAGGTCAGCCAAGAGACCTTGCACCTAAATTCCTGCCCTTCTTTTTCGTCTGCAGATCCCTCCCTCTCTGGTGGAAGGGCTTTCTCCTCCATAAATGGCACAAATTTACGCTTCCTACTCTCTATGGTTTATTCTTTATTATAAGCCCTCTAAGAGGCTTTATTTCTTTGTATGTAGAAACCCAGCTTTAGAGATCTGAGAAATAGCTTTACAGTCTTTCTCAAAAAAGCCTAGCATCCAAGACAATTGTCTCACTATGGACTTTAAAAAAGTCTGGTTGAAGCGCAAAGCTGAGCCATAACGTCTTTGTTTTAGCCAGTGTCCATCCAATTTCCTTGAGAAGTGAGCTTCAACCTTATTGTTTGACTGAAAGGTTTGGCAGGGCGCAGGACGAATTACTGGGAAGGAAAAGTCTGTTATTCCCTCAGCTGGATCAGTAGTGTTAACGATGGTGAAGGAAAAGTTTCAAACACCGAGAGCCTGGGTAATGAATGGTTCTTAATGTGTATGTTGTTACCTACAGTACCATGACAAGGATGAGTTGGAAGGAAAACCCCGTATGTTTCAATCTTCTTTTTTTAGTTCTGCATTCTAGGGGTTCAGTAAATATAGGTCTAATTTAATTCTTCATTTGCAATTTTCAAATTCTTTTCTTTTACATTTGAGAGGTGGACAAACAGGAAAAACAGAAAACAAGAAGGGGAAGGAAGCATTTCAGAGAGGGAAAAGTTAAATACTTTAATATCAAATTATATTAAAATAATTAAATTCATAAACTTATAGCTAAGTGGATAAAGGCATATCAATGTTATATTCTTTTAGGTGTTCTTACTGAGAATGAAAAAAATGCTTTTCTAAACATGACCTCTCCTCAACTTATTTGCAAATATGTATATTTAGACAATTCAGTATACTGTTGCCATGGTTGAATGTGTCCCCCAAAATTCATGTGTTGGAAATATATTCCCCAATACAACAGTGGTTGGGAGGTAGGGGCTTTTAGGGTGTTGTTAGGTCATGAAGGCGCCACCCTTGTGAATGGATAACTACTGCTTTATTGTAAAAAAGGAGCCTGGCGTGGTGGCTCATGCCTATAATCCTAGCGCTTTATGAGGCCAAGCTGAGAGAATTGCTTGTGGCCAGGAGTTTGAAACCAGCCTGGGCAACATAGTGAGACCCTATCTCCACAAAAAGAAATACTGAAAATTTAGCTGGGCATGGTGGCACACATCTATAGTCCTAGCTACTCATGAGGCTGAAGCAGGAGGATTGCCTGAGCCCGGAAGTTTGAGGATACAGTGAACTGTGATGGCGCCACTGCACTCCATTCTGGGTGACAGAGCAAGACCTTGTGTCCCGGAAAAAAAAAAAAAGTTAAAAAGGGTGAGTCTTGTGGGAGGGCGTTTGCTCTCTCGCCCTTCTGCTTTCCAACAGGTGAGGGCACAGCCAGAAGGCCCACACTAGATGCTGGCGCCTTGATCTTGGACTTCCCAGATCTCAGGACTGTGAGAAGTAAGTTTCTAGCCTTTGTGAATTACCCAGTCTCAGGCATTTTGTTACAGCAGCACAGAATGGACTAATACAACACTGTGTCTCTTCTCTTTGCTGAATCAATACTTCTATTTTAATTGCAAATAGCAACACTGGCAATTTTGTTTTGTTTTGTTTTGTTTTTAGCATTAACCATGTGCTTAAGGATTGGAAACAGTGGTCTCAGACAGGAGGAAGGGAGCAAAGGTAATGACAAAATCTCCGTATAAGTGTGACAGAGCCTCACATGTCAAGGTTAAACAGGCACTGGCCCTTTGAGAAAGGGGAAATCTGGGCATTTCTGTTATTTATGGCAATCCACCTACATTTGTGTCACATAGGTACCTTTCACAAAGCACTCTGCAAAAGTTGCCACATTTCATCCTCATTACTTTCCTGTGAGGTAGAGATTATCATGCTTATTGAACATACAAAACACCGAGGCTCGGAGGGCATCAGGGGTCCTCAGTCACACAGCCAGTGGCAGAGTTAGGGGTTGAACCCCATTTTCTGAATCCTGGACACAAGCTGAGCTGCCCCAGCCCCACCTCCCTCCCGAGATGGGGAGAGCATCCCCGCTGTGACTGCTGCTGGCCTGCTCGACATGGTTCTTTTGCGGGCACTACCATCCACCAGGGAGGGATCCAAGGCTCCTCCAGGGGAAAGAAAGCTCTGCAATTAGACTAAATATAGTCTGGGAGAGGTTGCACCTCATTTGGACTAATTATCCTGTCACCCATCAGAAGAACAAAGAGGGAAGAATTTTCAAGCCTCATCATTTCCATTCCTCTCACTAGCTTGAGCTTCTATATAATTGACCTCACCCCTCGGGCTTGGAGATAAATGTTAACAGAGCAGACATGCTGACTGACTGAGAAACATCTGGGCTGCTGAGGAAGACCATGTTGATAATTCTGCTTCAATTTCCAGCACAGTCCAGACTCCATCAGAATTGGAGGGACCGTGGCCTGGTGAGAGATTCCTCAGTCCTAGTAATGCTCAGATGAGAGACAGGGAACAAGGAAAGGCCATCGGTGGAAACCCAGTTGACAGTCAATTGTGTAATGTATTGATATCCCATTTTGCAAAGCCCTTCTTGTTCTAACAAACACTGAACACCCATACTATGTGCAAGGCATGTGGACAGTTTCTTAAATATCATGTTTGAAGGAAGCTAGAAAAAACTCAATGGATCCCTAAAAGTTGAATGCAAAACCAAAGTTAGAGAAATTCAAGAGAAGGAAAGGTACTTTGGTCAAAACGTACGCATAGCTGTAAAGGTTTAGAATAAAGAAGAATTTCGTTATTGAAGGTCAGTATGTCAGGGGCAAGTTTAAGCAATGAAATATGTTTCAGGATGGTTTTCTTAAATTATTGTTTCTTTTAGGAAAGATCTATAGAATATTTGCCATCAACCAGCAACAGCATTTTTAAAAAAATAGTGTGGGCCGGGCGCGGTGGCTCACACCTGTAATCTCAGCACTTTGGAAGACTGAGGCAGGTGGATCACGAGGTCAAGAGGTCGAGACCATCCTGGCCAGCATGGTGAAACTCCATCTCTACTAAAAACACAAAAATTAGTGGTGTGGTGTGGGCGTGGTGGCGTGCACCTGTAGTCCCAGCTACTCGGGAGGCTGAAGCAGAAGAATCGCTTGAACCCAGGAGGCAGAGATTGTAGTGAGCCAAGATCACACCACTGTACTCCAGCCTGGCAACAGAACGAGACTCTGTCTCAGAAGAAGGAAAAAAAAAAAAAAAAAGAATAGTGCTTCATAGAACAGAGATAAAATTTTATTAACCACAGGTGTTACAGATGACTTTTATTAACTTGTTACTTTCCACTGTGGGTGATTTTCTGATGCAGGCATAACATCTGTTGATGGCCTCAGAAATTGTTATATATGTAATAGAATAAGAATCTGTAATAGCGTTTTTGATATCTGCAACAAGTTCCAAGTAAAAGACTGCAATGGAAAAAAATGTTTTGCACATTTCGGATCAGATGTTGCACAGTTAAAAATCAAATCTCATTTCTAAGAAAAAGGATGTAGCTTGTTCTGCTAACGGGCCACAAAACAGAGTTCAAAGGGTTCATGTCACAGTCTGAATCATCATCCAACCAAAGTGTGGAGAGGCAATTCACACATCTGGTGTCTGGCACTAACCAGTGGCTCTCCAAGCCTCATTAACAACAACAGTACATATTTACTGATAATCCCCCATGATAAGGTGAATGAGCATGCCAAAATTACTAGGTTGGTGCAAAAGTAATTGCACATTTTGCCATTTTTTTTTTAACGGCAAAAACCACAATTATTTTTGCACCAACCTAATATGAGTTTTACATATACTTCCTCGCTTCCCTTCAGAGGGGAATGCTGCTACAAGACAGGATTCTGCTTCAGAAACCAGCTATGAGAGAGGCAGTCCCCACTCTACCCAGAAAGTGGAAGAGAGGAAGTAGGCTGGAATCCACTGAAATGCTTCTGGGAAGCAGAGCAGGAGGCAAAGAAGTAAGTTGAGGTGGGGAACCAGGGCGCATGAAGCTGGGCAGAGGACTGGCCGTTTTGGTGGTTTCGATTTTTCTGTGTTGGTTAGTTCCCTACTCCTTGGGTGTCCTCTCTCGCCCTCTCTCTCTGAGCTACACCCGCCCCTCCCTGACGTCATCGTATTTTGCCTCACTCTTCCTCATCCTCTGCTTTGTCCAAAATCTGATTGCTCTGCTGCACACTGTGATCCAAACCCAGTTACTCTGGAAATCCTGGCTGCCCCAAAGACCAAATTGGATTAATTATGCCTAAGCAAACTCTGAAAACACTTTAGAAAGAAAGAAAGAAGGCCAAATGAGCTGAAGATGGGCTCAGTGACCTGGAGATGATTTGGCTCATTTGCATATCTTGGTAGGGTTTTCAAAGGGCAGAGAAGGCAAGATCTTTTCCAGGAGCTTTGTTTAAACAACATATTTATATAAGGAAACCAGTTAACTATAACCCTCACCAAAAGAATTACTATGTTGGAGTGCTAAAAACCCTGAAGCAATAATTCCCAGGTCAATTTTCTCTGCCCTGAGAGGAATGTGTTTCTGAATCCAGAAGTTAGGAAGGCTTTGTCCATTCTCTCCTCAACCATGGGCAAGTCCCATGGAACACAGAATATAAAGGCCAAGTTTTCCAAGACTTTTAGGAGTAAAAGGGGTTTCTCTCCCTTTGTAACCAAAAAGTAAATGACTGTGGATGAAGCAGGTACGTTCTAGACCACGGTTTCTAAGCCTTGACGCTTGAAACTTTGGGTCAGGTAAGTCTTTGTGGCAGCGGCTGACCTGGGCATTATAGTGTTTAGCAGCATCGCTGGCCTCCACTTAGCTAGATCCCAGGAGTACACACACACACACACACAACTACACACACACACACACACACAACTTATGACAATAAAAAATGTCTGTAGACATCACCAAATGTCCCCTGGGAGATGGAAATCAACCCCTCTTGAGAACCACTGCTTTAGAGAAGGGGGGTGAAATAGTCTGTTCCAAAATATACATGTAAGAGCTCAAGTGTTTTTAAGTATTTAGGGAAAGACGATGTTTTAGAAAAAATGTATAGCGATAGCTTAACCTTCATAGGTTCCAGGGCACTGCTCCAAGCCGTGACTTCTGCTGAAGGGAAGGGACAACATGTGTCGTATTCACTGCTATGGTTATCACGCCCAGTAGAGTGCCCTGGGCATAGCTTAAAAACATTTGTGACATTATTGCCATTTAATGAGCAAATGCCATATGCCAAAGCACTATGATATGTTCATACATCATCCTTAATCTTTACAACAACACTAATAAGATAGGTGTTTAAGTAAGACTCTTCCATAAAGCAAATCCAGATGTCATGTAACTGTTATTTGATTCCCAGTTCCTTGCCTTCCCCCACCTTCTATGGGAATGAGCTAAAATTTCTACCAACACGAAGTGGGAGGACTGCAACTCACTTTTGGGAAGACGAGAAGCAGAGAGTGAGTCCCCATGTCCTCTGTATTTGCTCAGCCACCTTTCCCTGGATCCAAACAACAAGGTGGCAGGTAAGTAGGAGATTCCTGGAATAATTCCTGCTGTCCTGGGAACTTCAGTCAGCCACAAAACCCATGCTTGTCCCCATCAATATTTAAATTAGAGTAAACAATGCCCAGGTGGCACAACATCAGAGCTGAGCCTGGGGAGGATTTGGCTCACATTGCCAGCACCCTGGAAACACAAGCCATGACATTCACTTCTCACTAATGCACCTTGCATTTTATAAGATTGACCACTTCTGCCCCACTCATCACATCATGCTGGGGTTTTACTGTATCATCTCCATGGTACAAATGAGGAAACAGGCCCTATGAGGTTGCATGATTTGTTCAAATCACAGTGCTGCTAACTGGTATCCCAACCATGCAAGGCTGGGCTGACTCCATATTCATTCCACACATATCTTCCAGAGTGGAGCTAGTGATTGCCATTCCTGCATCCCGTGTGCTCTAATTCCCTGAATGGTTTTGAGTAGGGGTCTCGTAGGCTCTACTGTGTGGGCTTGAGAGGAGCAGATGAGCAGGACCTGGTCCAGAGCCAACAGCCTTCAAGCTCTGCCAAGCAAGTGTGCAGCAGGAATACCAGGACAAACAGCAGGCAGGACTGGACTGGCCAGCTAAGAACAGGCAGAGACAAAACATGGAGCCTTTATTATGAGATTGAACAAGACGAGGCGGAACTCATGATCTGGCACTTGCTCACTGCTCCTGCTATAGACAGGACCACCAAGTGAATCTCTGCCTCCCAGAGAGGCCTGAGCAGGATCCCTGACATCAGATAAGCCAGAGATCTTGGCAGCTGCCCAGACCCCACCAGGGGAAGGTGCAGTGTTGGGGAGCATGCATGCTAGATTACACACACACACACACACGTATGTGAGGCAGAAAGCTAGCTGAATACAGGAGTAAGCTGTATTTCTTACATATATTTATCTCATGGGGATCTTTAATTCTTTAAAAAAAGTTTTGCTTTTTGGCCAGCCATGGTGGCTCACACCTGTAATCACAGCACTTTGGGAGGTTGAGGCAGGTGGATCACAAGGTCAAGAGATTAAGACCATCCTGGCCAACATGGTGAAACCCCATCTCTACTAAAAATATAAAACTTAGCTGGGTGTGGTGGCACGTGCCTGTAGTCCTGATTACTCGGGAGGCTGAGGCACAAGAATCGCTTGAACCCAGGAGGCAGAGGCTGCAGTGAACCGAGATCATGCCACTGTACTCTAGCCTGGGTGACAGAGCAAGACTTTGTCTCAAAAAAAAAAAAAAGAAAGTTTTGCTTTGGGCATTTGTGTGGTCACCAACCTGGTTGTTAGTGTAAGTCAGTGAGTGCTGCCAGGGAGCACAGACCAGGAGTCCAGCTAGTTAGGAAAGCTCAGCACAGAACCATTTCTGCAGAGATGGTGGAAACCAAGATGCTTTCATTCAAAGAGGAGCAGCAGGGCACAGTGACACCATTTCCCTTAACTGGGAGCACGGCTGCAGGGAGGAAGCTAGGTCTGCTGTGGAGATGTCAGCTGAACCAAAGAAAACAGAACAGAAATGAAGTTCAGATAAACGAGTGGTGTGGCACCCCCACCAGTCACACCAGGTGTAAGCCTGGGTAGGTGGTTCTCCCTGGACAAGGGAGAAGGTTGACTTGAGGTAAGGAGATCAGGATGGCATCTCACAACAAGGACATGGGATGGGGTTCACCTCACCCCTCCATCTAGATAGAACTGTTGTTTAAGAGGAGATACACTATTCTTCTGATTGTGGTTTTGAGAATAAAAAAGAAAAAGAAAAAAAGAGGAGATACACTGGCCGGGTGTGGTGGCTCATGCCTGTAATCCTAGCACTTTGGGAGGCTGAGGTGGATGGATTATGAGGTCAGGAGTTTGAGACCAGCCTGGCCAACATGGTAAAACCCGTCTCTACTAAAAACATAAAAATTAGCTGGGCATGGTGGTGTATGCCTATAATCCCAGCAACTCAGGAGGCTAAGGCAGGAGAATTGCTTGAACTGGGACCTGGGAGGCAGAGGCTGCAGTGAGCTGAGATCGTGCCACTGCACTCCAGCCTGGGCTACAGAATGAGACTCCATCTCAAAAAAAAAAAAAAAAAAGAGGTGATACTCTGGCCTGACAGGAAGCAAATCTATGTACTCATCAAATTCTGTTCTTAATTCTGCAGGGAAAATGATATGTGAACAATTGAATCTATGATATCCCTTTCCTTCATAATGTGAACTCATGTCATATATTACATATGACAGGTTAAAATTATTTTCTATTATTTCATTAATCAAATTCTATTGATGCAGGTAAACTCAAATGTTTGGTCCTTCCTTCTCATTTCTTTTTTAATGCGTAGAAAGTTAGTTGTTTGTTTGGTTTGTCTTTTGAGACAGAGTTTGCCCTGATGCCCAGGTTGGAGTGCACAGTCTTGGCTCACCGCAACCTCTGCCTTCTGGGTTAAAGCAATTCTCCTGCCTCAGCCTCCTGAGTAGCTGGGATTATAGGCACCCACCACTACACCCAGCTAATTTTTGCATTTTTATTAGAGATGGGGTTTCTTTATGTTGGTCAGGCTGGTCTCAGACTTCTGACCTCAGGTGATCCGCCTGCCTTGGCCTCCTAAAGTGCTGGGATTATAGGTGTGAGCCACTGCACCTGGCCAGAAAGTTAGTTGTATAGCAGTAGTTAGAAAGTTAGTAGCTTGTGCTTTTAAAAAATGTAGGCCAGGTACAGTGGCTCACTCCTGTAATCCTAGCACTTTGGGAGGCCTAGCTCTTTGTGGGTGTATCACTTGAGCCCAGGAGTTTGAGACCAGCCTTTCTGCTAAAAATAGAGAGTAGAGACCCCATCTCTACTAAAAATACAGAAGAAAAAACTAGCCAGATGTGGTGGCACACATCTGTAGTCCCAGTGACTAGGGAGGCTGAGGTGGGAGGATTGATTGCTTGAGCCCAGGAAGTTGAGCCTGCAGTGAACCGTGATCAGGCCTGCACTCCAGCCTGCGTGACAGGAAGGAGACCTGGTCTCACAAAATAAAAAAATAAAAAATAAAAATGTATTCAGATATTGATTGAACTACTATTTGGCTCCTACTAGCACCTGTAGGCTTTTTCAAGACCCTGGGGGACATACGACACAGATAGTTCCTGCTCTCACGGCATTGACATTCTGGTGAGGGGATGATAGTGGAAAGAAACATGTATGTAAACAATGAAATTCCAAATAGGGATAAACACATTAACCATGACAACGCATTATTGTTCCTAATTACTGCATTTATTTTTCTATATAATACTCTGAAGCTCACTCCAAATGATCTTCTCCCTTCTCCCCAGTGTCCTTATAGAGCATGAGCCTATTTGCATGTGTTTTTTCTGT
>NW_016107316.1:17228599-17236964 GCF_001604975.1 Cebus imitator | reverse complement strand
CTGTTGCCTTGCCCAGGCTGTAGTACAGTGGCGCCATCATGTGCTCAAATGATCCTCCCACCTCAGCCTCCCAAGTAGCTGGGACTACAGGCACACGCCACCACACCTGGCTGTGTTTTGTTTTGTTTTGTTTTGTTTTGGAGACAGAGTCTCACTATGGTGCTCAGGCTAGAGCACAACGGCACGATCTCGGCTCACTACAACCTCAGCCTCCCAGGTTCAAGCAATTTTCAGCCTCCTGGGTGGCTGAGATTACAGGTGTATGCTACCACACCCAGCTAATGTTTTGTATTTTTAGTAGAAACAAGGCTTCACTATGTTGGCCAGGCTGGTCTCCAACTCCTGGCCTCAAGTGATCTGCCTGTCTTAGCCTCCCAAAGTGCTAGGATTATAGGCATGAGCCACTGTGCCCAACCACACCTGGCTAATTTTTAAATTTTTTTGTAAAATCAGGGTCTCATGACGTAGCCCAGACTGGTTTCTAATACCTGGACTCAATTGATCCCTTCCACCTTGGCTTCCCAAAATGTTGAATTACAGGCATGAGCTGCTGCGCCTGGCCTTTACCTATTTTCGATTGCATTAATCTCCATCCTAATCTTTATTATTTTCTTCTGCTGCTTGTTTTAGGTTTATTTCGCTTTTTTTTTTTCTCTGTTTAAGGTGGAAGGTAAATTATTGATTTGAGTGTGTTCTTTTGTAATGGAAGGATTTACAGCTATACATTTCCATTAAGCACTGCACTAGCTGCATCCCATATTTTGGTACGTTGTGCTAAATTTTTAAATAAACTATTGTATGTTAAGTTATTGATTTGAATTTACATAGGTACTAGTAACTGAAATTTTGAAGATAAAAACATAAAATGCATTACTCACCTTTAAGGAGGAAGAGTAACTTACTGAATAATGAGATAGTAGCCATGGATTAAGAATTATAGTGTGTAGAGTATAAAGATATTATGTATTAATTTCCTCTCTCTCTCTTTTTTTTTTCCTTTTAGTTATTCATACCTAGATAAGTCTTACCATAAAGGCAGCAGGGCCAAATCTTGAACCCATTACACATTTCCTGTAAGTTACCCAAATTACAGACATTGTGCTTAGGAGGAAGCAGCTTCAATAACGCTTGTAAGCTTCAGACTACTGTGGGAAATTTGCGTCTTTCACTCCAGTGCATCACTGTTTGAGTTTTTTTTGTTGTTGTTGCTCTTTCTGTTTTGTTGAGATGGAGTCTCACTCTGTCACCCAGGCCAGAGTGCAGTGGCCCGATCTTGACTCACTACAATCTCCACCTCCCAGGTTCAAGCGATTCTCCTGCCTCAGCCTCCTGAGTAGGTGGGATTACAGGTGCCCACCACCATGCCTGGATAATTTTTGTATTTTTAGTAGAGACGGTGTTTCACCATGTTGGCCAGGCTGGTCTCAAACCCCTGACCTCAGGTGATCTGCCTGCCTCGACCTCCCGAAGTGCTGGGATTACAGTGGCTGTGAGCCGCTGAGCCCAGCGTGTTTCAAGTTTTATCAGGAAACCAGCAACTTTTTGTTTAGTCACCTCCATTTTCCTTTTTCTTTCTTTCTTTTTTTTTTTTTTTTTTTGAGACAGAGTCTCGCTCTGTCGCCCAGGCTGGAGGGCATTGTCATGATCTTGGCGGCTCACTGCAACCTCCATCTCCCAGGTTCAAATGATTCTTCTGCCTCAGCCTCCCAAGTGGCTGTGATTACAGGTGTGCACTACCACTCCTGGCTAATTTTTGTATTTTTAGTAGACACAGTGTTTTGCCATGTTGGCCAGGTTGGTCTCGAACTACTGACCTCAGGTGATCTTCCTGCCTCAGCCTCCCAAAGTGCTGGGATTGTGGGCATGAGCCACCGTGCCCAGTGTCACCTCCATTTTTACAGAACTATTTTTAAGACCCACGGGTGGAATTAGCTCAATGATAAAGTATGTCCTTATGTTTCCTAGGGATTGGAAAAGCCAAAGGCTAAGAAGGGAAGCGCTACAATGAGCCTGTATCTCCATGCTTCCCTCTGAAAAAGAGACTCTTCTTCACCTTCTCCCAATTCCTTCCCTTCCTGTACCCACCATCACTGTGGTACTAACCCTCTCTCAGTACTCAAGCATTCCCCTGCGTTCCATGTGGGTCTCCTCTCTCCAACAAAATCCTCCAAATTTCTCCTTATGTCTTGGGAGCTGGCAGTCCCTCCTATTGCCCTCTTCCCCCAAGGGAAGCTGACTCTGCTGTCTCATGAGTTCGCTGGAGGAAAACTTGACACTCAGGCTAATAGTTCTCTGTGTTTCCTTTCATAGCAACACTGCTTACTTACACAATTCTGCCCCGGAGTAGCCAGCCCTGGCATCTCCACCTTCGGGTATTTATAGGCTGTTATCACAGCTCCCCTGTTTCACAGGCTTTGAAAGGAGTTGGGTACCTTTCAGGCTTGCTCTTCCCTCCATCCACGTATAGACAGAGGCTGGAATCTGCCACTCTAGAACAAAGCATGGGACAAAGCACCAATTAAGTCAAAGTATAGCTCGACCAGAAACTGTCCACACACCAAGCTTGAGTTTGAGCTGTTCACACCCCTTAGCCCTAGTGCCACCCTCTCATCCTGTGAACAGAGCATCACCCAGCCTGCTGCTTCCACAGCTGCAAAGGAGCTGCTCCTCCTTCCCGATGTCTGCTTCAGGCCATTAGCGAGCCGCTTCAGGCCCTGGCTGCTGACAACAGGCCAGCTTGGAGCTGTCAGCCAGTGTATCTATGGTAGACTTAATTGGGGGACATTTTTTGACCTTTCAAAGTTAGTCGTACCTTAAAGAGACTGCAAGTTTGGTTCTAGACCACCACAATAAAGCAAAGATTGCAATAAAGTGAGTCACACACATTTTTTCATTTCCCAGTGCATATAAACTTTATGGGCTGGGCACGGTGGCTCACACCTGTAATCCCAGCACTTCGGGAGGCTAGGGTGGGCGGATCACCTGAGGTCAGGAGTTCGAGACCAGTCTGGCCAACCCCGCCTCTACTAAAAATACAGAATTAGCTGGGCATGGTGGTGCATGCCTGTAATCCCAGCTACTGGGGAGGTTGAGGCAGGAGAATCGCTTGAACCCCAGGAGGAGGAGGTTGTGGTGAGCTGAGATTGCTCCATTGCACTCCAGCTTGGGCAACAAGAGCAAAACTGTCTCAAAAAAATAAATAAATAATTTATTGCTAAAATACACTAAGGATCATCTGAGCCTTCAGCAAGTCTTCATCTTTTTGTTGGTAGGGTCTTGCCTCAGTGTTGATGGCTGCCGATTGATCAGGATATTGGTTGCTGAAGGTTGGCCTGGCTGTGGCAATTTCTTAAAATAAGACAAGTAAGTTTACCACATCAACTGACTCCCTTTAATGAAAGATTTCTCTGTAGCATGCAATGCTGTTTGATAGCATTTTACCCACAGTAGAGTTTCTTTCAAAATTGGAGTCAATCCTTTCCAATTTTGTTGCTGCTTTACCAGCTAAGTTTCTGTAATAATCTAAGCCCTTTGTTGTCATGTCAGCAATGTTCATAGCATCTTCACTAGGAGAAGATTTCATCTCAAGAAATCACTGTTGGTCAGGCATAGTGGCTCACACCTGTAATCCCAGCAATTTGGGAGGCCGAGGAGGGCGGATCACAAGGTCAGGAGATCAAGACCATCCTGGCCAACATGGTGAAACCCTGTCTCTACTACTAAAAATACAAAAATTAGTTGGTCGTGGTGGCGGGTGGCTGTAGACCCGGTTACTCGGGAGGCTGAGGCAGGAGAATCACTTGAACCAGAAGGCAGAGATTGCAGTGAGCCGAGATTGTGCCACTGCACTCCAGCCTGGCGACAGAGCAAGACTCTATCTCAAAAAAAATAATAAAAATAAAAATAAACAGGCCGGGCGCGGTGGCTCAAGCCTGTAATCCCAGCACTTTGGGAGGCCGAGGCGGGTGGATCACGAGGTCAAGAGATCGAGACCATCCTGGTCAACATGGTGAAACCCCTTCTCTACTAAAAATACAAAAATTAGCTGGGCATGGTGGCGCGTGCCTGTAATCCCAGCCACTCAGGAGGCTGAGGCAGGAGAATTGCCTGAACCCAGGAGGCGGAGGTTGCGGTGAGCCGAGATCGCGCCATTGCACTCCAGCCTGGGTAACAAGAGCGAAACTCCGTCCCAAAAATATATAAATAAATAAATAAATAAATAAATAAATAAAAATAAACTACTTTCTTTGCTCATCTATAAGAAGCAACTCCTCATCCATTCTAGTTTTATTATGAGATTGCAGCAATGTAGTCAGATCCTCGGTCTCCATGTCTCATTGCAGTTCTCTTGATGTTTCTATCACATCTGCAGTTACTTCTTCCACTAAAGTCTTGAACTACTCAAAGTCATTTGGGAGGGTTGGAATCAACTTCTTCCAAACTCCTATTAATGTTGATATTTTTACTTCCTCCTATAACTGTTCTTAATGGCATCTAGAATGGTGAACGCTTTACACAAAGTTTTCAATTTACTTTGCCCAGATCCATCAGAGGAATCACTATATATGGCAGCTATGGCCTTACAAATATATTTCTTTAAGAATAAGACTAGTGGGTCAAAATTACTCCTTGATCCAGGGGCTACAGAATGGATGTTGTGTTAGCAGACATGAAACAGCATTCATCTCCTTGTTCATCTCCACTACAGCTCCTGGGTGGCCAGGATTTTCAGAATGGTCAATGAGCACTGGCTTCAACTTTCTGTCACCAGCTGCATTAATCCCTAACGAGAAAGTCAGCCTGTCGTTTGAAACTTTGAAGCCAGGCATTGACTTCTACCCTCTAGCCATGAAGATACCTAGATAGCATCTTCTTCCAATAGAAACCTGTTTCATCTATAGTAGAAATCTGTTGTTGAGGGTAGCCACCTTCACCAGTGATCTGAGCTAGATCTTCTGAATAACTTGCTGCAGCTCCTCCATCAGCCCTTGCCGCTTCATCTTGCACTTTTATGATATGGAGATGGTTCTTTCCTTAAACCTCATTACCAACCTCTGTTAGCTTCTTTCTGGCTTTTCTTCTGGAGCTTCCTTACCTCTCTTAGCCTTCAAAGAATTGATCAGGGCTAAGGCCTGGGTCTGGATTGGGCTTTGGCTAAAGGGAAGGCTGTGGCTGGTTTGATCTTCTATCCAGGCCACTGAAACTTTCTCCATATCAGCAATAAGGCTGTTTGGCTCTCTTGTCATTCTGTGTTCACTGGAGCAGCAGTTTAAATGTCCTTCAAGAACTCTTCCTTTGCATTCACTCGACTGTTTGGCACAGGAGGCCTAGCTTTTGGCCTTTCGGGCTTTTACCAGGCCTTCCTCACTGAGCTTAATCACTTCTAGGTTTTTGATTTAAAGTGAGAGACCTGTGACTTCTTTCACTTGAACACTTAGAAGCAATTGTAGGGTTCTTAGTTGCCCTAATTTCAATATTGTTGTGTCTCAGGGAACAGGGAGGCCCAAGGAGATGGGGAGAGACGGGGGCACTGTCAGTTGGTGGAGTGTGGTCAGAACACACACACATTTATTGATTATGTTCCCTGGTTTTTATGGACTTTTATCTTCATGGTACCTGCAAACAATTATAATAGTAACATCAAAAATGACTGATCACAGATCACTAAAACAGATATCATGATCATGAAAAACTGGAAATATTGCAAGAATGACCAAAATGTGACACAGAGACATGAAGTGAGCACATGATTTGGAAAAATGGCCCCAATAGACTTGCTAGACATGGGGTTGCCACAAACCTTCCATTTGTCAAAAATGCAATATCTTTGAAGGACAATAAAGCAAAGTGCTATCAAATGGGCTATAACTATATACAGTTCTGTTATTGTAGATTTCAGTCCTGAGTATGGGTTATCCCGAGTATGGGTTATCCCGTAATTCAGGAAAGAAAAGAGACAGTAGAAAGATTGATAATAACACTAACACATTTCTTTTTCTTTCTTTTTTTTTTTTTTGGAGATGCAGTTTCACTCTTGTCTCCCAGGCTGGAGTGCAGTGGCATGGTCTAAGCTCTCTGCAACCTCTGCCTCCTAGGTTTAAGTGATTCTCCTGCCCAGCCTCCTGAGTTGCTGGGATTTCAGGTGCATGCCATCACACCCAGCTAATGTTTGTATTTTTAGTAGAGACGAGGTTTCACCATGTTGGCCAGGCTGGTCTCAAACTCCTGATATCAAATAATCCACCCACCTCAACCTCCCAAAGTGCTGGGATTGCAGGTGTGAGTCACCATGCCCAGCCTAAAAGTTTTTAAGAAACAAAGATTACTTGACACGATTCTTCACAAACATTATTTTTTGCATATTGCTTTGTCATATTTGTATTTTCTATTCTTGAAAAATATATTTTTTACAGTCTGTCCTGCATGCTGATGTAGTGGAAAATATATATTTAATAGTATAAACGTTTCCCTAAGTATCTATGTAATCTTTATAAGAAATTTAAGGATTTCTTCATTTAAAGAAATGACTGCCTCATTCACCGAGTCAGTATGTATAACAGACGACATACCATTTCCTTGCTTGTTGTATGTTAAGTTTTTGTCAGCAAAATCATTAGGGTAAAGGGTGCCAATGAATTCAGTGCTCCAGAGGGGGGTGGTCAGGGTGCCACAGTGCAGGGTGCTGGTGCCCACTGCCTTGTGAGGGCTGGAGTATGATGCCCCACACAAGTCACTCACCTGCCTTATCAGACGTTGTCTTACCCTGGTTCTATGTACCTTAACTCATGCTTCATCCAAAAAAAAAAAAAAAAAACTCATGGAAAGAAAAGAATGTTGAGGTTCATATCATCTGTAGTATTGGATGAATCAAATGGTGCCCTCCCAGGGTCCAAGAGCCAGAGCCCACTGGTCACCAAATGATAAAACTTCTACTGGGCCCCAGGAATAGCATAGCTGCTGCAGGCGTTTCTAAGCGGGAACTGGGGAGTGGACAGTACTGGGGACTAACCTGGGATGTGTGACGACCTCCTGCGTCCCCAGTTCTTTATGTCATAGCTGCAGCCACGTGGCCCTGCCCGAGCACCTGGCATCCCCGACTGCTGATCTGTGAGTCTCAAACTCCAGTGTGGTAGCAACTGCCTTGGGAAGGCAGTGCTGAAAACAGAGATTCTCAGTCCCGGCCCTCTGATGGATAGGTCTGGGATGGAGCAAGGAGTGAGCACTTTTGACAAGTACATCAACTTTCCTTTTACAATGATCAAGCAGATGTGAGACACGCTGCCTTGGAACCTAGCTCAGGGACTTGTAACATGACTGTTTTCAGGCTGGAAGGACCTCCTGATGTTATAGCTGGGTTTCTACCAGTGGATTCTGCCTAGTTCCCTAGAAATGGGGATCTGCTTAACTCCCTCTGCCCTCCCCAGTCCCAGCTGGGCTGAACTGCCGGCTCACAGATCTCCATGACACCATCTGCTCAAATGCAGGACACAGCCTTGTCCAGCACAGAAGCCATCATTGTCTGCTGGGCCATTGGGGAGGTCACCAGGTGATAGTCACCCATCTGCCTCCTCTTCTATCTTCTAAGCCCGTCTTCCCACCCCAACCCCAACATACTCTTGAGTCCTGTGGGGGACCTTCTCGTCCTGCTGAGTGCACTCACGCTGCCTCCTCCGTGCTGCCCCTGAGCTTGTCTTACCTCTGCATGCCAATTCCTCTCTGCTGGGCGCATCCTGCCGCTGAGAGAACTGCTCTCCAGTGAGAACCCAAAATAGCCAGACCTGGAGCCATAGTGAGTGCCCTGTTTGGCAGCTGCTGGTCTACTTCTAGCTCCTGTTTTGTCAGCCTTCCAAAAGAACAGCATTGGAGCCTTCATGGATCACCTCCAAAATTACATCTTTCCAGATCTCCAGCCTGCATTTTTTTTTGCATGCAGACTGAAGTGCAGCAGTGTGATCTCAGCTCACTGCAGCCTCTACCTCCTGGGCTCAAGTGATCCTCCCACTTCAGCCTCCCGAGTAGCTGGGACTACAGGTGTTCACCACCATGCATAGTGAATTGTTCTTTTTTTTTTTGAGACAGAGTCTCAATGTGTCACTCAGGCTGGAGTGTAGTGGTACAATCTTGGCTCACTGCAACCTCCACCTCCCAGGTTCAAGTGATTCTCCTGCCTCAGCCTCCTGAGTAGCTAGGACTACAGGTGCTTGCCACTACACCCAGCTAATTTTTTTTTGTATTTTTAGTAGAGATGGGTTTTCACCATGTTAGCCAGGATGGTCTCCTGATTTTGTGATTTGCCTGTCTTGGCCTCCCAAAGTGCTGGGATTACAGGTGTAAGCCACCACACCCAGACTTGTATTTTTTTTTT
>NW_016107316.1:17225393-17226824 GCF_001604975.1 Cebus imitator | reverse complement strand
GTTGCCCAGGCTGAAGTGCAGTGGTGCAATCTCGACTCACCACAACCTCCTCCTCCCAGGTTCAAGCGATTCTCCTGCCTCAGCCTCCCAAGTAGCTGGGACTACACACATGCACCACCATGCCTGACTAATTTTTGTATTTTTAGTAGAGATGGCGTTTCACCATATTGGCCAGGCTGGTCTTGAACTACTGACCTTGTGATCCACCTGTCTCGGCCTCCCAAAGTGCTGGGATTACAGGTGTGAGCCACCGCACCTGGCCAATGTCTTCTCTTTTAAAGCAGCTGTCTGCTCTCGGATACCCACCCAAGAAACACACTCCCAGGCACGGGGACACCCCAGCTGTCTGGCTTGATAAACAGGAGGACTCAGAAAAGGCTGGCTGTCTTCAGCATGTCCTTGAAAGCTCCTAAGAGCCCTCATGTCCCAACCTTCCATTAGACTCACCCTGTGGGTCCCCAGCCTGGATAATCACCGTCGTATGCTGCTTCAGCCTGACGCCACCAGCATTGCTGGGAAGAAGCACTGAGCCAGCTGGCTCTGCTGCGAACTCAATGCTATTGCGCCAAGCAGGGGCCTCTGTGTTGCTTGGCAATCCCATTTTTCCCAGCCAGTCAAATCAGTAGCTCATTTTTCACTGTGACTCTTCCAAAGTTTTCTGCTTTCTTTAAGCTTTCACTTTTCCATACCCCATCATGCCCACAGCAAAATATCTCCCTTCCTGCTTCTCTAACCTCATCATGTTCTTATCCATCTTGTCTCCATCCACTCATTTGTTTGTCCTGGAGCTGATGCCCCAGGGCGACAAAGGCTTTCTACAACCCTCTCCATCCCCTATTTCAACTCAGCGTCAATGATTTTATGTATTGGAATTCTGAATAAGGTTAGTCTGAAAGTTTCTGTTGTTTAAAAACATTTTTTTTCATGGTATTGCCGTGGAGGCTCAAGTGTCTGTCTCCTGGGGAAGCTGACCCACCAATGCCCCAGTCCCCTTTCCTACACACACTGATTATCTGATGCTCACATAATCTTTACCCACCAACCTCTTACCTGCAAACATGCTCAGAGGCACACACCCTAAAAAATACTCCCCTTGATCTTGTTGAGGCATTTAGCTTGCCAGCCCAGCTCTCCTCTCCTTATCATCAAACTTAATGAAAAATTTATCAGTGTGTCTCCATTCTGTGGCTGTGCTCTCAACTTCTGACACTCTGGCTTCTGCCCCACCCCAAAGCTTTCTCATGAGGCCCCGTCCCCACCCCAGCTGCCTTACTGAGCTACATTCCTGGCACCCTCCACAGCAAACGTTCTCTTTGTCCCAGCCTTCAGGGCACTGATCTCCTCTGACCCCGTCACTGTCACCAGTTTCTCCAACATCTGGTTCTTCTAACACCTAAACATTGTTCTCGAAGTTCCTGCCTTCAGTGTTGT
>NW_016107316.1:17221623-17223293 GCF_001604975.1 Cebus imitator | reverse complement strand
TTTTAAGACAGGGTCTTACTCTGTTGCCCAGGCTGGAGTGTAGTGGCACAATCTAGGCTCACTGCAACCTCCGCCTCCCAGGTTCAAGTGGTTCTCCTGCCTCAGCCTACTGAGTAGCTGGGACTACAGGTGTGCCTCACTATGTCCAGCTAATTTTTTTGTATTTTAGTAAAGACAGGTTTCGCCATGTTGGTCAGGTTGGTCTCAAACTCCGGACTCCAGGTGATCCACCTGCCCTGGCCTCCCAAAGTGCTGGGATTACAGGCATGAGCCACTGCGCTGGGCCTCAGCTCTTCTGTACAGCTATTTTCATATTTGCATGTTTCCTTCTGGCATTTGTCCATATGCATTATCTATTTTCAGATAGGTCTAGAAATAGTATAGAATAATATTTTGCTTTCTCCATTGATTATGAAATCACAAACATCCATAATTTTATAGCTTTCATAATAATCCTAATGGCTGTATAATATTGCACAGGTGATAATTTATTCTTTTCATTAGACATTTAGGTTGTTTCTGGTTTTTTACCTTAGAGGTGATGCATGTAACTTTTATCTTATGTTTTATTACTTCCTTGGGATTACAAAGGCACAGGATGAATGCTTTTATGACTCTGGATTCTCATCCCCACATGCTTTTTATAGGGTTGTACTGATTTATAGATAATAGTATTTCAGTGCTCCCATCGTCCATTGTATTGCTCATGCCTATTCAGATTCAACAGATGTTTGATTGCTTATTATGTGGAAGTCACTTTCATATTTAATTGTGCATTAAAATCTTTTCCTAGCCAGGCCTGGTGGCTCACACCTTAATCCCAGCGCTTTGGGAGGCCAAGGTGGGTGGATCACCTGAGGTCAGGAGTTTAAGACCAGCCTGGCCAACATGGTGAAACCCCATCTCTACTAAAAATACACAAATTAGCCGGGTATGGTGACAGGTGCCTATAATTCCAGCTACTGAGTCCCAGCTACTCAGGAAGCTGAGGCAGGAGAATCACTTGAACCTGGGAGGCAGAGGTTGTAGTGAGCTGAGATTGTGCCGTTGCACTCCAGGCTGGACAATAAGAGCAAAACCCTCTCAAAAAGAAAAGACCTGTACTCCCAGCACACCCAGGCTGGAGTACAGTGGTGTGATCTCGGCTCACTGCAGCCTCCACCTCCCAGGTTCGAGTGATTCTCCTGCCTTGGCCTCCTGAGTAGCTGGGATTACAGGTGCGCACCACCATGCCTGGATAATTTTTATATTTATGGTAGAGATGGGGTTTCACCATGTTGGCCAGGCTGGTCTCGAACTCTTGGCCTTGGGTGATTCACCTGTCTCAGCCACCCAAAATGCTGGGATTCCAGGTATGAGCCACCTCGCCTGGCCTGCTCTGGATCTTTAAGACCCCACAGTTAAGCCAAGACCTCCGTTAAATAATGCAAGACTTAATGGCAGTGCCTTCTAAAAGGGGCCATCACTATTTCTCCTTGAAGTCATCCCTGCAGACTGGCATAATAAGTGTGAAGTGGCCTCAATGCCATCTGTCCCCCATGCCTTTTCTTATGTCTCTACCTTCTCTTATGATGCCAAGAATGTCCTTTCTCTACCTCTCCATGTGCTAACCCTCTCTGATCCATAAGTACTAGCTCCACCAAGAAGCCTTTTTCTTTCCCTTTCCTTTT
>NW_016107316.1:17217330-17219383 GCF_001604975.1 Cebus imitator | reverse complement strand
CCTCGGCCTCCCAAAGTGCTGGGATTACAGGCGTGAGCCACCGCGCCCGGCCGAGACTCTGTCTTAAAAAAAAGAAAAGAAAAAGAAAATAGTCCATTCAATTAGAAAAAAGCCATACCCAGGATTATTTTAGAGCTGGTCCTTCCCCCACTTCAGGCAGCATGTCAGAGAGCTGTGAGACAAGGCCCTTAAGATTCTTAGAAACCCCTTTTTCTAGCTGACAGGGTTATTTGGCACCATCTTCAATCTCTCTGAGGTCTTAGAGAGTCTTCCAGCCTCCAACTTAATTTGATCTTTACCCTAAAGCCATGTCTTTGCAATTCTTTTGTGGGTTAGAGATACTAGAAATCTGACATTTTATTTTTACAACCCAGCACATCCCAGCCTCTATGTGTTTCTTCAAAATTCTGTTTGCAAACTGAACAGCGCTTCCTTTGGAAGCTTATAGTTAAAGCTTCTAAAAAAAAAGACAATTTACACTTTTATTGTTCTACCTGGAAATTTCTTTAGCTGGGTTCACAAGTTCATTAGGTATGTTTCTTTTTTTTTTGAGACAGAGTCTCTCTCTATCATCCAGGCTGGAATGCAGTGGTGCAATCTCACTTCACTGCAACTTCTACTTCCCAGGTCCGAGCCATTCCCCTGCCTCCCGAGTAGCTGGGATTACAGGCATGCACCACCATGCCCAGCTAGGTTTTGTATTTTTAGTAGAGATGGGGTTTCACAGGCTGGTCTCCAACTCCTGACCTCAAGTGAACTGCCCACCTCAGCCTCCCTAAACGCTATGATTACAGGCTTGCGCCATGGCGCTGGGCCCGCTAGGTATGTTTCCTGTCTTTCGAGTTGCTACAGATGACACTGTGGCAGCACTACTTCCACGACTTGAATTCTTCCCTCTACTCCTTCTTTCAGTGCTGTGACACACAAGTCACTCTCTCTCCAACCTCTGGCAGCTGTTTCCTCCTGAACCGTCTCGACTGCACCAGCAACCTCCTTGCCACCCTTGTAGCCGCCATCTGCCACGCCGTCAAAAGCCAAAACGACATGCTGGGTTTTGTTTTATTACAGCACTCTCTTCTCCTGGGTACCGATTTCTGTCTGTAAGCTATTGCTGCATAACAAATCACCCCAAAACTTTTAGTCTTCAAACAATATCGATTTATTGTTTCTCTCAATTCTGTAGGTCAGCTGGAGGCTCCTCTGCTGGCATTGCCAGGGCCCAGCCAAGTGGCTGCACTTAACGGTAAGGTCCACTGGCCTGGAACACCCTAGATGGTCTCATTCCCATGCCTGACAGTAGGTGCTGCCTGGCAGCTGGAGTGCCTCAGTTTCCCTCCACAAGGCCTTTCATATTCCATTAAGGAGACTGGCTTCCTTACAAGGTGGTCCCAGGGCAATGTGCCAAGACAGCAGGCCCTAGTGGCAAGTATTTATCCAGTCTTTGCTTATGTCATGAGTACACTGCTTTAAATCACGTGGCAGCGTCAGGAGGGGGACACAGAAAAGCACGCATACCAAGAGGTGTGACCCATTGGGGACCATCACTGTGGCAGTCTGCCACACCACGGCTCCAGATGGAATGAGTCTTTGGGCTCCCATAACTCTCTGAAGCTCTATTAAAAAGCACTTAACAGCCAGGCATGGTGGCTCATACCTGTAATCCCAGCACTCTGGGAGGTTGAGGCAGGAGGATTGAGGATTGCTTGAGCCCAGGAGTTCAAGCCTGGGCAAAATAGTGAGACCCTGTCTCTACAAAAAATATTTTAAAAAATTAGCCAGGCATGGTGGTGTACATCTGTGGTCCTGGCTACATGGGAGGCTGAGGTGAGAGAATTGCTTGAGCCCAGGAGGTCGAGGCTATGGTGACCTGTGTTTGTTTCACTGCACTCCAGCCTGGGTGACAGAGTCAGATCCTGTCTCAAAAAACAAACAAACAAACAAAAAACCACTTAACATAGTCTCTTGAAAATCATCAGTTTCATATAACTCATTTGCCAGACTTGCCATCTTTAAGCTGCTCCCTCCCCTCCCCTCCCCTCCCCTTCCCTTCCCT
>NW_016107316.1:17214600-17216082 GCF_001604975.1 Cebus imitator | reverse complement strand
AGGCCTGCCTCTCATCACTCACAACCACAGCTCCTTGACTTATTCATGTATCTGACCATGAGTACTGGGTTCTGAAGAACTTGACATTGGCTGGGCGTGGTGGCTTATGTCTGTAATCCCAGCACTTTAGGAAGATAACCCCAGCACTTTGGGAGGCCGAGGTGGGCGGATCACCTTAGGTCAAGAGAACAGACTGACCAACATGCTAAAACCCTGTCTCTATTAAAAATACAAAACTAGCCAGGTGTGGTGGTGCACGCCTATAATCCCAGCTACTCAGGGGGGCTGAGGCAGGAGAATCACTTGAACCCAGGAGCCGTAGGTTGCAGTGAGCAGAGATTGCGCCATTGCACTCCAGCCTGGGCAACAAATGCGAAACTCCGTCTCAAAAAAAAAAAAAAAAAAAGGTAATGATTCAGGCCCTAAAAAAATCAGCGATGTGAAACCAGAAGAGGGGCTGAATTGTGTAGAGGCTGAGCTCTGAAATGCTGAGTCAGCCCACAAATGTGCGAGGCACACAGCAGAACAGGTGAACCCTGCATGAGGAAGTGAGCAAATGTTGAGAAGCTAAGAAGGTGAAATAAGAAAGAGATGGAGCAGCTCAGCATCCACAACTGGAAAGCTCTTTCCTGTGCCTGGGTCCCGCTGGCCTCACGCCTCCTTCTCTCCAGTTCTAGAGAGATGGCATGGAAGGGGCCTGGGAGAGGAAGGGGGTGTGTATCTCGCTTCTCTTTCCTTCCTCACACGATAACAGTGACCATGGAAACATACCCTAATGCTGCCCTAGGCTGTCTGGTACATGCTGAAATCTAAAGCAGCTGAGACTGGATGTGGTGGTTCACACCTGGAATCCCAGCACTTTGGGAAGCCGAGGTGGGCAGATCACTTGAGGCCAGGAGTTTGAGACCAGCCTGGCCAACATGGTGAAACCTCATCTTTACTAAAAATACAAAAACTAGCTGGGCATGGTGGTGTGTGCCTGTAATCCCAGCTGCTCGGGAGGCTGAGGCAGGAGAATCACTTGAACCTGGGAGGCGGAGGTTGCAGTGAGCCAAGATTTGCCTCTGCACTCCAGCTCGGGCAACAGAGCAAGACTCCATCTCATAAATAAATAAATAAATAAAAATAAAAAATAAAGCAGTTGAGCCTCCCTTCTCTCCCCCACCACCATGCAGGGGCACCCTGGACATATTTCAGACCTTGTGCGCTGAGCCGGCGGAATAGTCTCTACTTCTATCCCAGCTAGCTTCCAGTGCCCTTTGCACTCTTCCTACAGCCAGAAACCCTTCAAATAATTAACTTTAACAAATGGGAGAAGCTCAGTGCTCCTCTACCCTGGCTGCACATTATACCACTTGGGGTCAGTTAAAAAAAATTCAGCCCAGGTACAGTGGCTCATGCCTGGTCCTAGTGCTTTGGGAGGCTGAGGCCACAGGATCTCCTGAGCCTAAGAGTTTGAGGCTGCAATAAGCAAGACTCTGT
>NW_016107316.1:17198975-17214330 GCF_001604975.1 Cebus imitator | reverse complement strand
AACAAGAGCAAAAAAAAAAAAAAAAAAAAAAAAAAAAAAATTAGTTCATCTAGATGAACTTTGGGTGCAGGTATATTTTCTCAAAAGCATACCAGGTGACAGGTATGTGAGAACAGCTTGAATGACCCTTGAGCCAGTTTAGAAAGTTTTGTCAACATAGAATTTGTTGACATTTTCAGGTGTTTGACAACACTACATAAATAAACAGCCTTTGATAAACTAACGAAACCTGTAAGACACTCTTCCTTGGACACTCTAGCCTCTGGATTGCCTTCTTGGGGTAATTCTTGGGGATCTTTTGGGGTGCCATCAAGCCTCTGGCCTCATGAACTTTGCATGGTATGGCAGAATGATAGCTACTCACACCTGTAATCCCAGCACCTGGAAAATACTACGACAGGTATCGCTAGCTATCCAAGCCAGTCCAAACTTCAGCTTGACACCTAAGGACAGTTTTATTGAAGAATACAACTGCTGTTCACGAGATAAATCTTAGAAAGCTTTGTCTCGAAAGGTTTTCCATGCAGTTTGTCACAGGCTCTCATAATCCGCAGGATGTTACAGAGTAAAGATCAACACCACTATCCAGCACTGCCTCTCTTCCCCGCCCTCCGAATCCCACTCA
The DNA here is from genome assembly GCF_001604975.1 of Cebus imitator. NCBI lineage: Eukaryota > Metazoa > Chordata > Mammalia > Primates > Cebidae > Cebus > Cebus imitator. The sequence continues at coordinate 17,213,705 of NW_016107316.1, read as the reverse complement.
GAGGTGTTCGAGCTGGTTTTCTGTGCCAGCTTCCTTCCACATTTGGACAAGACCGAGGACTCAGGCTTCAGCCTCTGGGGGTAAGGATTTCCACATTGTTATTTGCCATGCAAAATAGCAGTTCCTATTCATTTCTTCCAAATCTGCCTCTGTCAACACTGATGGCGTGCTACCCCGTACGGCTGGTACTGTGAGATTCGGCAACATTGTCTGTGTCCAGACTGTGCAGACCTTTGGCAGCCAAGCTCTCACCGTCCCCTGAAGGATGGATTTTGGTTTTTGTTTGCCTCCTGTGAAGGACCCTCTTTCTGCTAATCATTTTAATTACTCTCTCCTGGACCTCTTCCAGTCCTGTCACGCCATCTGTAAATGGCAGAGAACAGAACGACACACATTATGGTGTCAATGTATAATAATTTGATACAAAGATGCAATTATGATGTTTTGTTTTGAGTATTGCTATCTGCATGTTCTTGGTATTTTTGGCGGGATGGGGGCGGAGGTGGGAGGAGGAGGTTAGAAGCCGGAGCAGGCTGGACAGTGGATTTTATTTATAACTTTAAGGGATGGTTTTCAGGTTCATTAAATTGTTTTCCTTCAGCTGTTATTACCTTCCTCCTGCCCACATTGACACTCGGCGGGCAGGTGTCTGCCCTCCCACGCAGCTCGCTCACATCCTTCTGTAGCCTCCTCCCTGCCACTCTTAGCTCACTCACTACCTGGCACATGACCTTGGCGATTCCACCACGCACCTCTTCCCCAGATCATTTATCACTATGGTAATTAAGACTTGGATGTTCAGACTGTGGAATGGAAATAGAACAGGTTCTAGCACAGATTTTTAGAAATATTTTTCTTCCTGCCTCCAAAAAAGTACATGTTCATTTGAGACAAGTTTGAAAATACAAACAAATGCAAAGAAAATTAAAATAATTCTTAATCCTATTACCGAGAGATAACTTCTTCTAATATTTTGGTTTATATTCATCCAGTATTATTCAAGGAACACAACAAACACACTTTCCCATTATCTTTGAAAATATTATATTTGATATATTCAAAGAATATATGTAACATTACACTCCCCCCACAAGAATCAAAACATTATAAATAATGGCAGTAATTGTCATTTACCTAAGTGCACCCCTTGGTCTACCACTTTCTCTCATGGGGTGGAGGATTATTCCCTTGCCTTATTTTTGTTTTCCCTTGCCTTATTAAAGTAATTTTAGAAATTGTTTGTGTTTATTTGATTTTGAGCTTTGTAAAAATGGTAACATGCTATGAGTCATATGTTTCTTGCTTTTTTCACTAAGAAAAATGTTGGTTAAATTTATCCATGTTGTGTTGTGCAAATGTTCTTTTATTTTTGCTGCTGTTTAATATTTCCACTGTGGAGATATACACATTTATACATTCATTTTTCTCTTGCTGGCCATTTGGATTGTTTTCATAAGTCCCAAGAACAGGCTGGGCATGGTGGCTCATGCCTGTAATCCCAGCACTTTGGGAGGCTGAGGCAGGCAGATTGCCTGAGCTCATGAGTTCAAGACCAGCCTGGGCAACATGGTGAAACCCTGTCTCTATGAAATACAAAAATTAGTTGGGCGTGCTGGTGCACACTTGTGATCCCAGCTACCCTGGATGCTGAGGCACGAGAATTGCTTAAACCCGGGAGGCGGAGGTTGCAGTGAGCCAAGATTATGCCACTTCACTCCAGCCTGGGTGACAGAGCGAGACTCTGCCCCCAGAAAAAAAGTACTAAGGACAGTGCAGTGATTGTACATTCCCCTTGCTGCATGCGTGAAGAGTACCTTCGGGGTTGAATAGCTGGATATAAGGTATGTAGAATTTCAACTCTGTTAAGTATTGGCAAAATGGTTGTACTGATTTATACTCTCACCATTACTGTATAGGAGTTTCCAATTGATTAGCCTTTTTTCCAACATTTGGAATTGTGAAACTTTAAAACTTGCCATGCTAGTAGCTGTACAACTTTGTAGTATTAATTTGCATTTTCCTGAATAATAATGAAATTGAGGATCTTTTTCTATGTTTATTGGCCATGTGTTTTCTCTTCCATAAAATGCTTGCACCTTTTTCTATTATGATGTCTCGCACATTTTTTTTTTTTTTTGAGATGGAGTCTTGCTCTGTTGCCCAGGCTGAGTGCAATGATGGATCTCAGCTCACTGCAACCTCCGCCTTTGGGGTTCAAGCAATTCTTCTACCTCAGCCTCCCATGTAGCTGGGACTACAAGCATGCACCACCACACCCAGCTAATTCTTTGCTTTTTTTGTATTTTTAGTGGACAGGGTTTCACCATGTTGGCCAGGCTGCTGTGGGACTCCTGACCTCAGGTGATTCAATTGACTTAGCCTCCCAAAGTGCTGGGATTACAGGGGTGAGCCACTATGCCTGGTCTCTCACACATATTTTTAAACAAAATTTGAGCCATACTACATATACCATTTTATATTATCTAAAACATTCTTTTACAGTGTTATTTTAAGGATTTGGGACTCTTCTATCACATAATTTAATCAGAGCTCTGTAAGTATTTTTTTGAATTTTGGTTTTGAGAAATAACTCTGGTAAGATATTCTATTGCATACACTTAATTACACATAACAATGTTTCAATAAAATAAGTTCTAAGAATTGAAATTTCTGAGCCTGGGCAACATGGTGAAACCCTGTCTCTACAAAAAAAATAAGCTGGGCATAGAGGCATGTACCTGTAGTCTCAGCTACTCGGGAGGCTCAGGTGGGAGGATTACCTGAGCCTGGGGAGGTCCAGGTGGCAGTGACATATGATGGCACCACTGCACTCCAGCCTGGATTACAGAGCAAGACCCTGTCTCAAAACAAAAAAAAACACGACAAAAAAACCCAGTCGTATATCTTGATAATGACTGGATCAGTCAGTAAAAATCTTCTGAATTCCTTTTGATGGCCTCATAATATCCCATTGTATTTAAGTACCATAGTGTAGTCAATCAATCTTTTATGTTTGGGTGTTTAGTTAGTTTCCCATGCAAATACAAATATTTTTGCAAATTATGGTGCAACGAAGAAACTTACATATGTAAGCATGCCTATGTATTTTGGAGGTATCTTTAGCATAAATTCCTAGAAGTGGGAGTGCTAGGTTGAAATGTAAATGTACAAATTGTTTCTTTAAATCTTACCAAATGCTTCTCCATAAGGGCTATACTATTTTTCATTTCTTACAGCAATGTGTTTTTCCATAATCTCACCAACAGAGTACAAATATTCAATTGCCCCAATACCATTTTTTTTTTGAAACAGAGTCTTGCTCTGTTTCCCAGGCTGGAATGCAATGGCAGTGATCTCGGCTCACTGCAACCTCTTCCTCCCGGGTTCAAGAGATTCTCCTACCTCAGCCGCCTGAGTGGCTGGCATTACAGGTGCCCACCACCATACCCAGCTAATTTGTGTAGTTTTTAATAGAGACAGGGTTTCACGATGTTGGCCAGGTTGGTCTCAGACTCCTGACCCGAAGTGATCCACCTGCCTCAACCTCCCAAAGTGCTGGGATTACAGGCATGAGCCACTGAGCCCTGCCTCCCAACACCATTTATTAAAAAGCCCATCTTTGCCTCAGTCATTTGACTGTTTATTGTCTACTGGATTTTCATAAGCAGTAAGTTAATTTCTGAAGTTTCTATTTGATTTCATTGGTTTGCCTATGAAATCAAATGAAACAGAACCACACTGTTTTCATTCAGAAAGCTCTATAGCATGTTTTAATATTTGCTAGGGCTGGTCTCCTCTCATATCCCTTCCTTTTCTGTGTCTTACTGGTTATCCTTGAGTGTTTATTTTTTTTCCACATAAACTTTGGTATCAACTTGTATAGCTACAGAAAAGAATTTGTTTATATTTTTTGGAGAATCATATTAAATTTATAAATTAACATAAGGAGAACTGTTAACAACATTGAGATATTTTAAACAAAACCAAGTGATGTCTTGTTCAAGTATACATATGCATCTTTGAGGAGGGTTTCATAGTTTTATTTTTTTGATGGGAACAGCTGGCTGGGTGCAATGGCACATACCTGTAATCCCAGCACTTTGGGAGGACAAGGCAGGAAGATGACTTGAGCCCAGCAGTTCAAGACCAGCTTAGACAACATAGTGACACCTTGTTCCTGCAAAAAAAAAGTAAAAAAAATTAGCTGGGGGCAATGGTGCACGCCTGTGGTCCCAGCTACTTGTGAGAGAGGCTGGAGTGGGAGGATGGCTTCAGCCTGGGAGGGCAAGGCTGCAGTGAGCTGGGTGACACTGCAGTCCAGCATGACAGCAGAGTATGCCCTGTCTGAAACAACGGCAACAGTGAAAAATAAAACAACAACTTTATTAGATATAATTTACAAACTGTATAATTCACCTAGGTAAAGTTTACAATTAAATAGTTTGTAGTATATTAACAAGAGTTGTGCAACCATCCCCACAATCAACTTTAGAACATTCTCATCACTTCCAAAAGCAATCCCATACCCACTGGCAGCTCCTCCTCATTCCTTCCCACCTCTCCAGCCCCACGCATTGACTGATACCCTTTCTGTCTCTGTGGATTTGCCTATTCTGGACATTTCGTAAAATGGAATCAGTCTGGGCAGTGGCTCATGCCTGTAATCCCTGCACTTTGAGAGGCTGAGGCGGGCAGATCATGAGGTCAGGAGTTCAAGACCAGTCTGGCCAACATAGTGAAATCCCATCTCTACTTAAAAAAACACAAAAATTAGCTGGGCATGGTAGTGTGCACCTGTAATTCCAGCTACTTGGGAGGCTGAGGCAGGAGAATCATGTGAACCCGGGAGGTGGAGCTTACAGTGAGCTGAGATTGTGTCATTGCACTGCAGCCCGGGCGACAGTCCAGGACTCTGTCTCAAAAAAAGAAAAAAATAATATAAAATAAAATGGAATCACACTATATGTGGTCTTCAGTGGCTGGCTTCTTTCACTTAGCATGTCATGTTTTCTGGGTGTATCCACGTGGCAGCATGTGGCAGCACTCCGTTCTTTTTTTTATTGCCCAATAACATAGTCATCTGGGGGGATGAAGTGGTATCTCGCTGCGTTTTTGATTTGCATATCCCCAGTAGTTCATCAAGTCAAGCATCTTTCTGTGTGCCTCTTGGCCTTCTGTATATCTTCTTTGAAGAAATGTCTCATCAAATATCTTGTCCATTTTGCAATAGGGCAAAGATAAGATGAAATTTCACTCTTGTTGCCCAGGCTGGCGTGCAGTGGAGCAATCTCGGCTCACGGCAACCTCTGCCTCCCGGCTTCAAGCAATTCTGCTCAGTCTCCCGAAAAGCTGGGATTGCATGAATGCATCACCACACCCGGCTAATTTTGCATTTTTAGTGGAGACAGGGTTTCTCCATGTTGGTCAGGCTGATGTCAAACTCCCGACCTCAGGTGTCCTGCCAGCCTCAGTCTCCCAAAGTGCTGGGATTACAGGTGTGAGCCATCGCGCCCGGCTGATTTGTTTTATAATTGTTGTGTCTAGTTATTCCTTATATATTTTGGACATAAGTTCCTTATTATATATATCATCTGGAAATATTTTTGTCCATTCTGTAGGCTGTCTTTCCATCTTCTTGATGGTATTTTTTGACATACAAACGTTTTAAATTTTGATAACATCAGTGTGGCTATATTTTCTTTTGTCATTTGCTTTTATCAGCCCCAAGGTAATGAAGATTTATACCTATGTTTTCTTCTAAGAGTTTCATAGTCTTAGCTTTTACATTTAGGTTGTTGAAGTCCTAATCCCCCGTACCTCAGAATGTATCTATATTTGGAGCTAGGGTCTTTCAAGAGGTAATTAAGTTAAATGAGGTTATTATAGATGGGTCCTACTTCAATAGGACTAGTGTGCTTTAGGAAGAGGAGGCTAGGGTGCACACATGTACAGTAGAGAGGGAGCACATTAAGACACAGGGAGAAAGCAGCCACCTACAAACCAAAGAGGGAGGCCTCAGAACAACTGACCCCGCCAACTTCTTTTTTTTTTTTTTTTTTTTGAGATGGAGTCTTGCTTTGTCTTGCTTTAGAGTGCAGTGGCACTATCTCGACTCACTGCAGCCTCGAACTCCTGGGCTCGAGGGATCCTCCTGCCTCAGCCTCCTGAGTAGTTGGGACCACAGACACGCACCACCATGCCTGACTATTTAAAAACAATTTTTGGGCGGGGCTGGGTGTGGTGGCTCGTGCCTGTAATCCCAGCACTTGGGGAGGCTAAGGCGGGTGAATCACCCGAGGTCACGAGTTTGAGATCAACCCTGTCTTTACTAAAAATCAAACAAAAATTAGCTGAGTGTGGTGGCAGGTGCCTGTAATCCCAGTTACTTGGAAAGCTGAGGCAGGAGAATCACTTGAACCTGGGAGGCAGAGGTTACAGTGACCTGAGATCACACCTCTGCACTCCAGCTTGGGCAACAGAACAACACTCTGTCTNTTTTTTTTTTTTTTTTTTTTTTAGAGATGGGGTCTTACTGTGTTGCCCAGTCTGGTCCTGAACTCGTAGGCTCAAGTACTTCTTCTTCCTCTGCTTCCCAAAGTATGGAGATGACAAGCATGAACCACCACGCCCCACCCTTGCCAGCTCCTTGATCTGGAACTTGTTGCCTCCAGAACTGTGAGAAAATACATTTCTGTTCTTTAAACCAACCAATCTGAATACTTTGTGATGGCAGCTCTAGTGGACTAATACACAAACCCCGCTTGGATCATGGTATATTATTTTCTTAAACCATACTGGCCTTGTGTTTTGTGAGGTGCTTACTTAATAAATTTATTTATTTTCCTCTAGTATAGGGGTGGCAAACTATAGCTCATGAGCCAAAACCAGACCAATGTCTGTTTTTGTAAATATAATTTTGTCAGAACGTAATCTTTCTTTTAAAGGTCAGGTCAAAGTTTATTGACAATGATGAACTATGACAGCCTCTATAAAATTACCCCTTCCTTCGAGGTGTACGTGATCGAAGCAGCAAACATATTTTCATTCAGTCATATAACAAGCCATTTGTGGGGATTGAAACGTCTGGTCAATATCTCCTAATAGCATCTAGGCAAAATCTTAAATTTCAAAAGATAATTACACTCATATAGTCAAACTACCTGTGAAGGAGATGTGTCAAAGGAAATATGAAATGTAAAAATTTTTTTTGAGATGGAGTTTCACTCTTTCACCCAGGCTGGAGTGCAGTGGCGTGGCACGATCTTGGCTCACTGCAACCACCGCCTTCCTGTTTCAAGCAATCCTTCTGCCTCAGCCTCTTGAGTAGCTGGGATTACAGGCGCCCACCACCATGCCTGGCTAATTTCTGTATTTTCAGTAGAGACACGGTTTCCGCATATTGGCCAGGCCAATCTCAAACTCCTGACCTGATGATCTGCCCAAGGATCACTTATTAACATATCATGTATGGTTGCTTTTGTGCTACAGCAGCAGGCTGGTGTAGTTAGGCTACCAAACCCAAAATGTTTACTATCAGATGCTTTAGAAAATTTGCTGACCCTGCTCTACTAGACACTTAAGATGGGCTTGTATGTACAGCATTCTCTGAGTCATGCATTTTGTAAACAGTTCTTTTTTATCGACTGGATGTTTTAAAAACAGCACGAATGGATGGATATAAAATCCTTCGCTTGCATCTTTGTTCCTTAAGTTTCTAGAAAATGCTGAAAATGCTGTATCGCTACTGCCTGGCTTTGTATGTTGCTCTTGAGAAGTCTGATGCCAACATTTTGGCTACCAGACGCCATAATAAAACATCTACCCTAAAAAGAATGGGCTAAAGTAAGAACCATTTTAATTATAATTTCACAGTCTTTGGGGTTAGGAATTTGGGTAGGGCTTGGCTGGATGATTCTTCTGTTCCACATGGCTTCAACTGAGGTCACTCAGTGGTATTCAGCTTATGTTTGGGGTAATATAGGGCATTTATGACAGTTTCATTCATACCAGCAAGGATCAGCTAGGTGCTCTCCTCCATGTAGGCCCTTTCTGGGGACTTACATATTTTACATAACAGCTCAGGGCTTTAAGAATAAGTGTTCCCAGCTGGGCGCAGTGGCTCATGCCTCTAATCCAGAGGCCGATGAGGGCGCATCACTTGAGGCCAGGAGTTGGAGACCAGCCTGGCCAACATGGTGAAACCCCATCTCTGCTACATGTATAAAAATTAGCCTGGTTAGGCAGGAGCCAGTAATCCCAGCTACTTGGGAGGCTGAGGCAGGAGAATCGCTTGAACCTGGGAGGCAGAGGTTGCAGTGAGCCAAGATCACGCCACTGCACTCCAGCCTGGGTAACAGAGCAAGACTCCATCTCAAAAAGAAAAAAAAAAAGCTGCTGCATTAGTTTAGGGGAAAGAGGGGATAAGAGGGACAGATTCTAGGTATTTTTTTATGACGCAGCATCAATGGGACTTCGCGGTTGTCGGGTATGGAGTCAGGGCAGAGGGGTGGAGGGAGAAGAAGGAATGAAGAATGGCTCCCAGGATTCTGAATTGGGCAACTGTTTGGACAGTAGTTTAGATGTGTAGACTGTGGGTGTCTCTAGGACACCCAGGTACAGAAGTCCAGCAGGCTTTTGTGAATAAGGAACCCAGATGAGTGGCCTGAGCTGGAGATAGAGCACTTGGGTGTTGCTGATATGCAGCAGATGCAGACAGGGAGGATGTGTGGAGTGAAATGAGCAGAGGAGAGAATCTGTGAGACTGAGAAGTGGTCACAGAGGTTAAGAGGGGAGTCATGCCATGTCACCGAGGGAGTTCCAGAAAGAGTGGACTGCTCTGTGTTGTCAAATGTCACTGAGAGTTCTGACAATAGGGGGACTCAAATATGGCTTGTGGTATTTAGGATCCAACAGGCCACTCATGACAGAGCAGTGCAGTGATGCGGTGTGGACAGAAACTCCACAGGTTTGAGGAGCTGAGGAGCTGCCAAGGAGGTAGAGATGAGAGAAGGTGACTTTCAAGACATTTGTGAAGGGAAACACGGAGAAGGACTAGTAACTGAAGCAGAATCCAGAGAGACAGAGAAAGGGGTTCTCCCGTTTTTCTTGAGGACAAGATGATGAAGGAAAGAGACAAGTAAAGACAAGTTGGTAATTTTGGAGTGAGAGGGGGAGAATGATTGAAAGATGTTTGAAAAGTTTTCTGAGGATGTGGGAGGTGAAGAAATACAGAACAGAGATGGAGAGATGCGAATACAAGTGTACTTGAAGTATTTAATTCCCTTATGGTTCATGCTTGTCTAGTCCACATATTGAAATTACCTTGGTTTCAATCGATAGGACAAACATAGCAAGCAATATTTACACATTTATTTTATATTATTTACACATCTTTTCTCCAAAGAACAGAATCAATATTTACCCTCTTAATGCCTTCCACATAGTGGGTGCTCAAAAAGGGCAAATGAAGAAGCTAGATGTCTCTTACCTGTATTCTGAGTATCTTAATATGTTCAAAACATAGCAAAGACCGTGCCTACAAGAGATAAGTCTCCTAAAGCATGAAAATATTCACACACTTTATGTATGAAAGGTAAAATGCCCATCTTTTTGTTTTGTTTTGCTTTTTTGAGGCGGAGTCTCACTCTGTTGCCCATGCTGGAGTACAGTGGCACAATTTCAGCCCACTGCAACCTCTGCCTCCTGGGTTCAAGCCATTCTCCTGCCTCAGCCTCCCAAGTAACTGCTGGGGTTACAGGCTTGGGATCACAGGCGTATGCTATCATGCCCAGGTAATTTTTGTATTTTTAGTAAAGACGGGGTTTTGACATGTTGGCCAGGCTGGTCTCGAATCCCTGACCTCAAGTGATCTGCTCACCGCAGCCTCCCAAAGTGCTAGGATTACAGGGGGAGCCACAGTGTCCAGCCAGAAAATGCCCATCTTTTGAGGAACCTATTTGTTCCCATTTAACAAAGTTGGTTATCAGCATTTCCTTCACCATAGGAGTTTAAAAATAAAAAGAGGAGAGGAGGAAGAGGGTGTTCTAAAGGCAGGCAGGCAGACAGCAGCAGGAGGTGGCACGATCTGCCTTACCATAAGGTGCCAAAAAACAGTGAAAACCATACTCCCAGCACGCAGGCCTGGGGTTGCTTAGCTCGGGAGCTTACAGCCTTCATCATTGACCAACAGCACTTAAATTAAGGACGTTGCTGTTTTGAGTCTTAAATAACTGAGAAAAATGACCATTTGAGCCATTTAAAAAGTCCTACCTATTCCTAATTTGGCACTATCTCCTGCATTTCACATAGTTTGGAAAGAATTCTATAAAAGATGGATAGCAGTAAAACACAAAAAAATTGGCGCTGAGAAGGTAAACCTGGCTGCCCCTGGCTCCTTTGCCCAAGCTGTTTTCCCAGCCCTGATGTCCTCCCTTTTTCTTCCTAAGACTTTTCTTCCTTCGAGGCTGATCATAAATGCCGCTTCTTCCAGGAAGCCCTCCGCGGCGTCCAAGTAGAAATCATCTCTAGCTCCTGTGCCTTCCCAAAGCACCGCACCGAGGCTTGGCTCTGCACGGGTCACCGGACCTGGTTGTGTACATGGCTGTTTTCCCCGCTAAGTTATGGGCGCCTCGAGCCCAGGCGCCGTGACCGTGATCGTGACCGTGCGCCCATAGGCACCTGGTGCAGTGCGGGGCGCACGCCGCTGCCCAACGAGCTTGCGGAGTTCACAGGGGTCACTCGGGCAGAGGCTCGTGCTCAGGCGCTGGGAATGATTCACGGGGTGGCTCTTTGCATTCTTTGCCCTGTAGTCACGTCGGGCCGGGCACCCCGCGGGCAGATACCTGCGCATGGAAAGGCACCCGGCCCGGCGCCAGCGAGCGGGAGAAGCCTGGAAGGAGTCAGCTTCCCGCCTGCCCGGAACCCGCGGACGACCGGGGGGCGGGGCGCGGCCGCGGGGGCGGGGTCGAGGGGGTGCTCGGCTGCTCCCGCCCCCTCCCCACGCGCAGAAGCCCCGCCCCCGGCCGCGCGCGCGCGCCGGGCGCGCGTCCCCCCACCCCCCGCCACCTCCGCTCTCCGCCCTCCGCCCTCGCGCCCTCGCGCCCTCGCGCCGGGGGCGGGCGCTGCGCGTGCCGGGCGGGGAAGCGGCGCGAGCCGGGCGCTGCGAACGTTCGCCGCGGGGGCGGCTCCGGGGCCTGAGTGGGTGCCGCTGCTGCCTCAGCCGAGGGGGCCTGGCCGGAGCGGGCGGAGGAGTGAGGCCGCCGGAGACCTTCCCGACGCCCCCTGCTCCGGCCGGGAAGTGAGCAAGGTGGGGGTCCGCGGCGGCCGCCGGGGCTGCGGGGAGCAGAGCGGGGCTGGAGCCTGGCGCCCGCGAGGTGCGGGACGGGAGTCTGCGCTGCGCCGGGACCCGGGACCCGGGACCCGGGAGCCTGCGGGTGGGGGGCCGCTGGAGGCGGGGAGGGCGCGGGGAGCCGGGGCCGCTGCACCCGCGCGGCTGCGAGGAGGACCAGGCGGTGGGGATGCGGCTGAGCCCGGGCCGCGAGGGATCTCGGGGTCCGGAGCGCGCCGGGGCGCGGGCGCGAGCGGGGGCGCGGCGCCGGCTTGATGCTGCCGGATCCCGGCTCGCCGGGAGGCGGCTCTGCGTTAGGTGCTGAAGGGGCGAGGGAGGCAGGTCCTGGCAGAGGGCAGGTGTGGCGGGCAGGCCCTGGCAGACGGAAGAGTATGTGTTTCAGATCACCCCAAATCACTGTTTTCCGAGGCGCCTGATAGCGAACCTGTCCGGGAGGTCACCCTGGACTGGAAAGTGTCCCGAGAGGAGGATGCTGGTAACGAATGCTTGCCATTAAATTCCCGTGCCAGGCCTTGGGATTAGGAAGACCTTCCATCTACTGTGGGTAGAGAACCTTAGTCAGCACTGGGGCCACGAAATAGTATGAAACACACCGTCATTTGTTATTGAGGTGCTGACAGTGTGGCTGTGAAGGGATGCACATAAAATACAAAGGAGCATCGAATTTTATGTCTCGTGCCCTATTCACTTTAGGTCTTTTTTGTCTTTTCTCAGTATTGGGAAATTGGAGCCATAAATTCCGTGGTTTTGGGGATAAAGCAGAAAGGTCAAAGAAGCCTGTGGGAGAAATTTGGGAGAGTTTTGAAGGCTCCAATGGGTACCATTTAAAGGGGACTCTCAGAGGGGAAACAAGACGTTTGGAAAGAAAGGAAGTTTCCTTCCTTCCCAAGTGGAACTAAGGTCCATGACTATTCACTGCTAAATCCTCAGAATGTTGCCTGGCTCACAGCGGTGGAGCCATTAATGTCTATTGCAAGAATGAATGGGCAGGCAAGGTTTGCCACATTTGACATGGAGCAGTGTCAGCCACTCTAGTGTTAGGGAAGGTTGCTGGATTTCCCCTGTTCTTCAAGTTCTCTCTCTCTCTGCCCTTTTTTTTTTTTTTTTTCTGCCATGCGAGGCAACCCCGGTTCTTTGGTCTGGGCACGTTAAAGCAATGGCTAAGGGGGTGAGGTCTTGGTTTCCTGTAGCCATGCTACCACCTTCCCATGTTGCTTGCGTGTTGGCTGTCAGGAGCTTGCTCCTTCGGCTGTTGCGTGGGATCATCCCGTTTTGGTCCTTCTCCCATTGGCTTTTTCTATCACTTGAGAAGGAAGAGGGTAGTTTTGTCTAGAGAACACTTTTTCATTTTTATCCTGGTTCTTGAATCTTAGATCTGTAGTCCGAGCCTGTTTGTGCCTTTGCTTTTCTGTAAGGGCTGGAATTCTACCTGTTCTCTGCCTTGGCTGAATCTCTGAAGTCTGGAGCTCCAGGCTGCTGTTTCCGTTCGCTGGGTTGCAGTGCCTGTTAGGTTACTTTGCCTGCCAGATTAAAACTTGACCTTTTATGAGTTCTTTGAGGATTTTTATCATGCATAAGTGGAGTTGCCTTTGAAAGGGGTTGTACACTTAAGGTAGTGCTGGCAGGGTTTTTGGATGTCCACTAGAAATTTGAAAGACAAATTTCTACCTATGGTTGGAAAATTAGACTCAAAACCAAGAGAAATTCAATTTATTGTTTATTTTATGGCTTTATATTAATCTCTTGGGGCCTTAGTTTCTTCATGTGAAAAATAAGAGTAATAATCAAAATCTGGCATTGTATAGGAAGCCTTGAAGAAGTAAATTACTTTCTCCTGTTTTAGGACTGTACAACCAGCAGGTCTCTTGTTTAGGGGTGCCTAGGTTCTGCAATTCTGGGTGCCTTATTCCAGGCCCTCTCAATGATATTTTGTTTATATATTTATTTTAAAACTAACTTTTTTTTTTTTTTTTAATTGAAAAACAATTTTTATTGTGTCTTTTTTTTTTTTTTTTTTTGAGACGGAGTTTCACTCTTGTTACCCAGGCTGGAGTTAAAACTAACTTTTTGACACATAGTTGACACGATAAAATGCACAGATTTCCCATGAGTGGTTGGATGAGTTTTGAAAAAATACGCACAGTAGTCCCCCCATTACCCTCAGGGATATGTTCCAAGAGCCAGTGGGTGCCTGAAGCCACAGCTAATTCCAAACCCTATACAGACTGTTTTTTTTTCCTGTATATAAGCACCTATGATAAAGTTGTAACTGATAGGTGCCATGAGAGATTAATAACTTCTCTTAGGCATGTATTTGGCTTCTCTTTGGCTTATCCCAGTTGCCAGCATCACTACTCTTGCACTTTGGGTTTATTATTAAGTAAAACAGTGGTTACTTGAACAGTAGCCCTGTGATACCATGACGGTCAATCTGATAATTGAGAGAGCTACAAGTGAGTAACCAGGGTGTGGCTTATGCAGTGTGGATATGTTGGACAAAGGGATGGTTCACATCCCAGGTGGGACAGAACGGGATGGCACATTTCATCACGCTCTTTAGAATGGTGCACAACTTAAAACTTATGAAGTGTTTATTTCTGAGGGGGGACTGCTGTGTACTTTGTAACCATCATTCCAATCAAGACATTTCCATGGCCCCGGAATGTTCCTATATGCTGGTTTGCAGTCCATTCACCATCCTTTTCCACTCACTTCTGTTGATTTTTAATTACACGAGCATCAGAGCTGTGGCATCTAGTTGTGTAGATGAGCTTTAGGGAGCACCATTCACTTTGGAGTCCCTGTGCCTGGCAGCTCCTGGAGTTGTGTAGTGCACACTCTGTGTGACTGTGTGCTACAGCTCTGCAGGTGGCCCAGAATGCACACTTGCATGTCAAATACTCAAACAGTACAGGCAGAATAAAGGCCCCCCTGACCTACTCACAGAAACTGATGTTACCAGTTTGTTGTGGTCTTTCCAGACCATTCTCTGTGTAGATTCATGTATATACAGGTAATACAGAATTAAAAAAAGAGCAGCTTTTTCTCTTCTACGTTAATGACATCATACCATACACATTGTTCAGCAGTTTTTTTCCCGTAACAGAATGATTTTGAGATCTTTTCGTGTTGGAACTCAGGAATCTACCTGAGTCTTCTTATGAGAAGACTGAGACTACACAGTCTCTTATGCAGTACGTATTGTAGTTTGTTTAGTATTCTCATTAAGGGCCATTGGTGCAGTGAATGAAAAAATACAATTGCTGGGTCAGAGGTACACATTTGACCATATAATTGATGGGGCTGTAACCATGTTGCTACTTGTGGATTTAATCCATTTATTTTTAACTGCTGAGTGTATTCAGTATTCAGTGTAGACTTTT
>NW_016107316.1:17190282-17198265 GCF_001604975.1 Cebus imitator | reverse complement strand
TTTTTTGAGATGGAGCCTTGCTCTGTCGCTCAGGCTGGAGTACAGTGGCACAATCTCAGCTTACTGCAACCTCCACCTCCTGGGTTCAAGCGATTCTCCTGCCTCAGCTTGCTGAGTAGCTATGATTACAGGCACGTGCCACCACACCCGACTAATTTTTGTATTTTTAGTGGAGAACGGGTTTACAGGCTTGTGCCACCACACCCGGCTAATTTTTTTATATTTTTAGTGGAGTTGGGTTTTCACCGTGTTAGCCAGGGTGGTTTTGATCTTCTGACCTTGTGATTCACCCGCCTTGGCCTCCCAAAGTGCTGGGATTACAGGTGTGAGCCACTGCGCCCGGCCCTTTTTTAACCCTTTTAAAATGTACAGTTCTGTAGCATGAAATACATTCACATTGTTATGCAGCCATCACCACTGTCTCCAGAGCTTTTCCATCTTCCCCAACTGAAACTCTGTACCCCTTAAACACCAACTCCCCATTCTTCCCTCCCTCAGCCCCTGGCAGCCACCATCCTGCTTTCTGTCTCTATGAATTCCACTACTCTAGGCACCTCATATAAATGGAATCATTACAAAATTTACCCTTTTGTATCTGGCTGATTTCACTTAGTATAATGTCCTTAAACTTCATTCATATTGTAGCATGTGTCAAAATTTCCTTTTTAAGGCTGAATAATATTCCATGGTATGAATATACCAGGTTTTGTTTATTCATTCATTCACTGAGGGACATTTGGGTTGTTTCCCACTTTTGGTTATTATAAGGAATGCTGCTGTGAACATTGGTATGCATATGTCTGTGTAAGTCTCTGTTTCCAACTCTTTTGTGTATATATTCAAGTGTAATTGTCAGTAATACAGTTTTAAAAATAATATACATAATGGGATAAAAATAGATGAACACAACCTTGACCAATATGACTGGATAGTACAGTGTTCCCATATACCCACCCTTTCTCATACAAAATTTCCCCTGTTATTAACATCTTGCATTAGTATGCTACATTTGTTATAATTGATAAGCCAAGTTGATACATTGTTATTAGCTGAAGTTCACGATTTCTATTAGAGTTCACTCTTTGTATTGCATAGTTCTATGGGTTTTGACAAATGCATAATGTCATGTATCATTAATATGGCATTACGTGTAATGGCATTACATGGCATGACTGCATGTTACAACTCTGCAAGTGGCTCAGAAGGACACTCATTTGTAAAATACTCAACAGTACAGACAGAATAAATGTCATCACATAGCTATAGTTTTACCTTTTCTAGAGTTGGAAATGTCATAGATTTGGAAGCATATAGTATGGAGCCTGCTCAGACGGGCTTCTTTCACTTAGCAATATGCATGTATGTTTTCTCTAAGTCTTTTTTTGTGGCTTGATAGCTCAGTTCTTTTTAGCACTGAATAATAATATTCCATTTGATGGAATTACCACAGTTTGTTTATTCATTCACCTACTGAAGGACATCTTGGTTGCTTCTAGTTTTTGGCATTTTGAATAAAGCTGCTATAAACATCTGTGTGCAGGCTTTTGTGTAGACATTAAGTTTGTAACTCCCTTGGGAAAATATCTAGCAGAGTGATTGCTGGGTCGTATTGTAAGAATATATTAAGCTTTGTAGGGAGCTATTAAATTGTCTTTCAAAGTGACTGTACCATTTGCATTCTCAATACTTTAAAAAATTTATTTCCAAGTACCCTAAATGTGCTTATAGAATAATTCTGTAAGACTGTTCTGTAAAATTAAACTTCATCTGGAATAATATTCAGTTGTTGGTTTTGTTGGCTGTCTTTCTTAGCAGTATATCTCTTCATGTGTTTTGAAGTTTTGAATTACAGACTTGCTTTTTTTTTTTTTTTTTTTTGGAGACAGAGTCTGGCTCAGCAGCCTCTGCCTCTGCCTTCCAGGTTCAAGCGATTCTCCTGCCTCAGCCTCCCGAGTAGCTGGGATTACAGGCATCCACCACCATGCTTGGCTAATTTTTGTACTTTTAGTCGAGATGGGGTTTCACCGTGTTGGCCAGGCTGATCTTGAACTGCTGACATCAAGTGATCCGCCTGCCTCAGCCTCCCAAAGTGCTGGGATTACAGGTGTGAGCCACCATGCCCACCTTAATTGCAGACCCATTTTGAGAGTGAGTGCTTTTGATTTTGTTTTCTTATCTCTGTACCCACGCTCCTCTGTGTGGTGATATTTCAGGTGCTTGGGCTGACCTACAGGACCTCAGTCTGGAATCAGATATGATAATTGTGGGTCAGGGTCCTACCCTTTGAGTTAATTGGGGCTGTTTTCCACCCGTCATAGCATATGAGTCTTGACTCAATTCCTGGTCCTGAGGGTGTTTATATTTTCCCACTTATCTAAGCCTAGAACATTATATAAATTGTAGTTCTAGGCAGAGATTGGCAGCAGTATTTTTTAGCTTCCCTTCAGGTCCAGCATCATGGCTGGCCCTGAGCGGTGAGTCTGGACCAGATGTCTTTGCTTTCTGTTACTACTGCCCTGCAGGAAGTGTACACCTGGTTCTGGACTCAGGATTCAGCAAGCCCAGAGCCTCAGTCCTGCTTGCAACATTGTGTCTCCACATAGAGATTTATCTTGTTTTTGAGCCTATTTTAAAAAAATATTGTTAAAAAATATTTTATTCATTATTGTATATTTGGAGCCAAAAGGTGGCATCAAAGAATGTACTTACTGGGCCACTTTGACTAGAAGATTTAATTAACCAAGCTCCTGTTTCAGCTTTATACAAATGACTTTTTTCTTTGTTGTTGCATTGCCTAGGCCCTCCAGTACAAGAAGTATGATAGTTAGGCATTTTAATCTTTTTCCTGAGTGGTGATGTTTCCAGAGATTTACTGTTAAATACGATGTTTACTGATGGTTTCTGGAGGATGTCTTTTGTCAATTTAAGGAAGTTTTCTTCTGTTCTTGATATTTTTAATTGGGTGTTGAATTTTATGGAGGCCTTTTTTTTTTTTTTTTTTGGAATTATTTTTTCCCCTCTTTAACATGTTAAGAGTAGGAGAGACCTCTCTTGAGTTGTAGGTAACTGAGAGAAACAGATGTATGTGATATACTTGTTAATTCATTTTAAACAAAAAAACCTCATGACCTTTAAAGAAAACACGTTTTAAACTTGAATTTTTGTATATTAACAATATGTATAAGTCAAAATAGGACTATTTGGACTAAATATCATTGTAACCTCACTATATTCAAATAGTACATAATTATATCAGTAATAATAACTAACATTTATTGAGCTCTTTTTTGATGCCAGTCATTGTGCTAAATGCTTTACATGGTATATTTAATAGTTACCATAGCCGTATGAGGTTATATTTAGCTATTCAGAACTCTGTAGTATTGGAGTGCAATTACTGAATTTTTTAATTGGAACCTAGAGAACTCTTTTAGGTTTGTAAAAAGCAAATCTCTAAGATTTTATGAACGTTTATTTTCCCTGGCTCCCCCTTTTTTTTTTAACCTGAAAGAAAAGAGAAAAGAAGTGTTAGAGGAAGGATATTTGAGAATTTTCTGAAGTAAGGAAGTTCTCTTTCAGTAAATTTTGGCTTGTTACAACTGAGTGTTACTGAGAGTCTTAGTTATCACTGACTCTTAATTAAATCGACATCCAAAGAAAAACTGACTGGGAGATGGTGAACTTAAGTAAGAAATTTCAATACTTAGATGCTTTGACATAGCTGAGAGCTGGCAGGGTTAAGAAATTAACAAAAAGATTTAAAGAAAATAAAGGCTATTTAATACCAAGGCACTGTGTACAGAGACATTTTGGAGACACTTCCAAAGCTTCTCTCCTTTTCCTTTAGTCTTTACTGTGGGAGTTACGTAACTTCTGCATGTAGACATAGTCCAGGTCTGAAACACTCTATCTTCTATGGCTAGAACAGAGTATAAGAACTAACAAGGAGCCAAAGTTTTTGCTGCACTGTCTTTCAAACCCTACTTAACTCTATGGTTTTAAGGTCTGAGCTAGCACCCCATTTTTGGGAGCTGTATTCTTTCCTTATTCCTTGAGGCCTCATGCTGCCCTGGAGGGGGCGATGTGACACAGTGGAAAAGAGAGTGGGCTTGAGCTTTGTGGTAGTCAAAACTCCACAGATTCCTAGCTTTGCAACTTCAGGCCAAGTCACCTGATCCCTTAGTTTCCTCTCTGCTTCTAACATCCCTACTCCTGATTATCTCCTCAAGTTCAGCACAGTCCTGTCTTCTCACCTAGTTTTTTGTTTTTTGCTTTTTTTTTTTTTTTTTTTTTNGAGACGGAGCTTCGCTCTTGTTACCCAGGCTGGAGTGCAATGGCGCGATCTCGGCTCACCGCAACCTCCGCCTCCTGGGTTCAAGCAATTCTCCTGCCTCAGCCTCCTGAGGAGCTGGGACTACAGGCATGCGCCACCATGCCCAGCTCATTTTCTGTATTTTTTTATAGTAGAGACGGGGTTTCACCGTGTTGACCAGGATGGTCTCGATCTCTTGACCTCGTGATCCACCCGCCTCAGCCTCCCAAAGTGCTGGGATTACAGGCTTGAGCCACCGCGCCCGGCTCTTCTCACCTAGTTTTAAAAAGAGCAATAGTCTCCAAAGTGTGGGAGGTATGTAAAATCATCCTCTAGGCAGGGTATTACAAGAAAATATGAGCAATCACGTTTTACCAATATTTAACCCATAAAGTTGACACTTCTACTTCATCTGTGTGTCTGACGCTGTCTGTCCGATATGGTAAGCTAGAAGGGGTCGATAATGTGATCCTCCTTATTTACCTGCTTATATTGTTTTAGCACATATTTTAGTTCACCTCTGCTGAATTTAGGGGTCTTTCAGATCATATTATATTATTTGAATAAAATGAATCTTGCTGAATAGACAAATGGTTCACAAAGATTCCTGCAAAGAAGATGCAGAATGAAATTTCAGAGTCAACTGAAGATTGAAACAATAATGCAAACACACATGGACAGCCAGAAAAACATGGGTACTTCTATTTCTATGATGAACTTGTCAGTCAAATGCAAAATAGAAAAACAATGGTAATCCAATCAGATGGATGGAGAATCAGTAATAAAAAATAGCTTAGAATTTCTAAAACTATTTAAAATATGGATTTATATACACTGTTGAGTACATTATGCCTGAAGGTATTCACTAATGGTATTATGGGCTAATGTTATAAATCGAGATATTTAAAAAGTAAGCATTCAGAATATGAAGACAGACTTATTGATGTTTTTCAGCGATGGTTAGTCATGCTGTAATTAATCCAGTACCTTAAAATTCTAATAAGCTTAATAATAATTTTTGTTTTTTTGAGACAGAGTCTCACTCTGTCACCCAGGCTGGAGTGCAGTGGCGTGATCTCAGCTCACTGCAACCTCCACCTCCCAGGTTCAAGAAGTTCTTTGCCTCAGCCTCCCAGATAGCTGGGATTTTAGGTGCTTGCTACCATGCCCAGCTAATTTTTTGTGTTTTTAGTAGAGACGGGGTTTCACCACCTTGGCCAGGCTGTTTTTGAACTCCTGACCTCGTGATCTACCCACCTCGACCTCCCAAAGTGCTGGGATTACAGGCATGAGCCTGGCCAATAATAAATTTTAGAAGTCTTTTTTTTGAGGTTTAAGAATAAAAGACAAAAAAGCCATAAACCTTTGTTCTTCCTGTTTGGTAACAGTGGCTGAAATAATATATAGATAAATAATTTGAGTATGATGTAAAACTGAAATGTATCCTTTATTAGTAACTATTGTTGAGATACTGGTAGAACATATTGCTGAAGATTTGAAATAATGGCTATTGTACCAAATTATAGAGTTTGTGAGAGTTCATGTATATTTGGCTAAAAATACAGAGCTTATGGTATTTGATATACTCTTTTAATAATAAAATATATGGAGAACTGCCTCCCCACCTCCAAACCACTCAGGATAAGATTTACCAGAGAATATACTAAAAGTAGATGATCTAAAATGTTATAAAGAAATAGGACATATGAAGCATAAAGAATAACATATTGTTGTTCAACCATTGTGGAAGACAGTGTGGTAATTCATTGAGGATCTAGAACCAGAAATACCATTTGACCCAGCAATTTCATTGCTGGTTATATACCCAAAGGATTATAAATCATTCTACTATAAAGACACATGCCCACATATGTTTATTGCAGCACTGTTTACAATAGCAAAGACTTGGAACCAACCCAAATGTCCATCGTAGACTGGATAAAGAAAATGTGGCCCGTATACGTCATGAAACACTATGCAGCCATAAAAAAGAATGAGTTCATGTCCTTTGGAGGGACATGAACAAGGATGAAGCTGGAAGCCTCATTCTCAGCAAACTAACACAGGAACAGAAAACCAAACACCACATGTTCTCACTTACAAGTGGGAGTTGAACAATGAGAACACTTGGATACAGGGAGGGAAACATCACACACAGGGGCCTGTCAGGGGCTGGGGTCAAGAGGAGGGTGAGCATTAGGACGAATACCTAATGCTGGGCTTAAAACTTAGATGATGAGTTGATAGGTGTAGCAGACCACCAGGGCACACGTATACCTATGTAACAAACCTGCACACTCTGCTCACGTATCCCAGAACTTAAAGTAAATTAAAAAATATATATATTTTTTGGTCGGGCGCAGTGGCTCACGCCTGTAATCCCAGCACTTTGGGAGGCCGAGGCAGGCAGATCATGAGGTCAGGTTATTGAGACCATCCTGGCCATGGTGAAACCTCTGTCTCTACTAAAATGCAAAAAATTAGCCAGGAGTGGTGGCGCGCTCCTGTAGTCCCAGCTACTCAGGAGGCTGAGGTAGGGGAATCGCTTGAATCCAGGAGATGGAAGTTGCAGTGAGCTGAGATCGCGCCACTGCAATCCAGTCTGGTGAAAGAGCAAGACTCCATCTCAAAAAAAATTATCTATCTATATGTATCTATTTCCACTTAAATAAATTGAGCACAGAAAGAGAATAATATATTGTACTTAGAACCCAGCCTAAGAAAGAAAATATAGCCAGTGGAGTTGGTATACCTCTGCAGTCATGATTCTGTTTCCATCCCAGAGATACTCACTTTTCTGAATTTGATGATTATCATTTCCATATATTTCTTTATACTTTTGCTGTGTGTGTGTGTATGTGTATGTGTGTATGTTTACGTGTATGTGTGTGTGTATGTGTGTTATATTCAGGGTCAGAGCCAGGGTGAAATGAAGAGGCATGTAGATCCCCAATGTAAGGTAAGGACGCCCTCAGTCTTAGGCTTGCGTGACCCCCAGAGTGACACTTCCTTAAATTTGGTGCGTACGTACCTTGTTCACCTCACCATAGTCCCAGTCCTCCTCCTGTTAATGTGCATTTTTTTTTTAAGTGCAGTGATGCGACCTTGGCTCACTGTAACCTCCAATTCCCTGGTTCAAGCAATTCTCCTGCCTCAGCCTCCTGAGTAGCTGGGATTACAGGCATGTGCCACCACACCCAGCTAATTTTTCTATTTTTAGTAGAGATAGGGTTTCACCATGTTGGCCAGGATGGTCTTGATCTCCTGACCTTGTGATCTGTCCACCTCAGCCTCTCTAAGTGCTGGGATTACAGGCGTGAGCCACTGTGCCCTGCCCTAATTTGCATGTTTTTAAACTTTATAGAAATAATATTTTTTATGTATTCTCTTGTAACTCTTTTCACTTAATAATGTGAAATTGAGGCCGGGCGTGGTGGCACACGCATGTAATCCAAGCAATTTGGAGGCCAAGGCGGGTGGATCACCTGAGGTTGGGAGTTAAAGACCAACCTGACCAACATGGTGAAACCCTGTCTTTAAAAAAATACAAAAATAGGCCGGGCGCGGTGGCTCAAGCCTGTAATCCCAGCACTTTGGGAGGCCGAGGCGGGTGGATCACGAGGTCAAGAGATCGAGACCATCCTGGTCAACATGGTGAAACCCCGTCTCTA
>NW_016107316.1:17188617-17189947 GCF_001604975.1 Cebus imitator | reverse complement strand
ACTTAAAAATCGTTAAAATGATAAATTTTATGTTATGTAAATTTTATCACAATGTATTTTTTCTTTTTTTGAGACGGAGTTTCACTCTGTTTCCCAGGCTGGAGTGAACTGGCATGATCTTGGCTCACTGCAACCTCTGCCTCGGGTTCAAGTGATTCTCCTGCCTCAGCCTCCTGAGTAGCTGGGATTACAGGCATCCACTACCACGCCTGGCTAATTTTTTTTTGTATTTTTAGTAGAGATGGGATTTTGCCATGTTGGGCAGGCTGGTCTTGAACTCCTGACCTCGTGATTTGCCCACCTCAGCCTCCCAAAGTGCTGGGTTACAGGTGAGAGCCACCATGCCTGGCCTATATCCATTTTTAATATTACTACATACTGCTTTTGCTGTTTGAAGTGTTATATTTATGCTTTCACCAGCAGTATATGAGAATTAATGTCACCTCATATTTTTGCCAACATAAATGATATTTTCAGACTCAGTTTTTTATTTGATGTGTGTGATGGGTAAATTACATTTTTGTAAATTTTGTGTTGCAGAATAAAACAGATACTAAAAAAATTATATAGCTTAGTGAATTATCCTGCAGCAGATACTCTGTCATCATCACCCAGGTGAAGAATAGAATTCTGCCAGCCCTTTTAGAAGCTCCTCTGTGTACCTCATCCCACTCATAGCCCCTTCCTTTCCTCCCAGAGCAGTCACTGTCCTGATTTGCATAGTAATCCCTTCCTTGGATTTCTTTATGGGCTTATACCCCAACTGTAGATCCTTAGATATTAGTTTAGTCTTGAGTTATTATGTGCAACTTTTTATATGTTTGTTTCCCATTTTTGTTGCTTTTTTTTTTAAATTTTATTTTTTTCCTTTTATTGAGACAGGCTTTCACCATGTTGGTCAGGCTCGTCCCGAACTCCCGACCTCAGGTGATCCGTCCGCCTCGGCCTCCCAAAATGTGTTGCCTCCTCTGTGAATTGCCTGCTCATATCTTATGTCAAATTTTCTTACTGGTTTGTACAAGTTGTGTGCATGTCGTGGATACCAGTTGTTTGGTTATATGAATTGCAGACCTCCTTTCCCAGTCTGTGACTTAACTTTTCATCTTTCTTGTGAGTTTGGATATATAGATTTTTTTAAAAGTGTACTTTAACTTAGGCTAACTTTTGCTTAGAAAGTCCTTCCCTATGTTGAGATTAAAAGATATTTTGAGGGCCGGGCGCGGTGGCTCAAGCCTGTAATCCCAGCACTTTGGGAGGCCGAGGCGGGTGGATCACGAGGTCAAGAGATCAAGACCATCCTGGTCAACATGGTGAAACCCCGTCTCTACTA
>NW_016107316.1:17184440-17185684 GCF_001604975.1 Cebus imitator | reverse complement strand
AGATCAAGACCATCCTGGCCAACATGGTGAAACCCCGTCTCTACTAAAAATACAAATATTTGCTGGGCGTGGTGGCGTGCGCCTGTAGTCCCAGCTACTTGGGAGGCTGAGGCAGGAGAATTGCTTGAACCTGGGATGCGGAGGTTGCAGTGAGCCGAGATTGTGCCACTGCACTCCAGCCTAGTGCCTGGTGACAGAGTGAGACTCTGTCTCAAAAAAAAAAAAAAAAAAAAAAAACATTTTGGCAATTCCTTTTTTAGATATACAGCCAAGATAAACTCTTGACTTTGTGCAGCAAGAGACAGATACAACAATGTTTATAGAAACACTGTCCACAATAGGAAAAAAAAAAACAGCTAGAAACAACTCATTTGCATCAGCAGGAGAGTAGATTAAAATGCAGTTTTGGAATTATGCAACAGCAAAAAAAAATGAACAACAATAGGATGCATCTTAGCAATATATTTAGTGAAAACAATTACCCAAGGCTTATATATAGCAAGATATCTTTTTTCTTTTTACTTATTTGAGATATAAGTCACATATCATGTAATTCAACTTACAACTCGGTGGTTTTTAGTATACTTGTAGAGTTGTGCGGCCATCACTATTCAGAACATTTGCATCATCCCTAAAAAGAACCCTGTACTCATTAGCAGTTACTCCCTATTCACTTTCCCCCATCAACCTCCCACAAACCCTGCAAACCAATGATTAATTTTCTGTGGCTATGGATTTACCTATTGTGGACATTTCATAGAACTGGAATCATATAATATGTGGTCTGTTGTGACTGGGTTCTTTCATTTAGCATAATGTTTTCAAGGTTCATCCCTGTTGTAGCATGCTTCAGTACTTCATTCCTTTTTATGGCTGAGCAATATTCCATTATATGTGTTTGCCACAATTTGTATGAATATACTGCAGTTTCATTCCAGCACTATGTGTTGAAAAGACTATCCTTTCTGTATGTAATTGTCTTGGTATCTTTGTTGAAAATCAGTTGACCGTAGTGTAAGGATATGTTTCTGGACTTTCAGTCTGTTCCACTGATTCCTGTGTTCCATTGCTTCCTGTTGCTATCCTTGTGCCAATACTGCACATTTTTATTACCGTGGCTTTGTAGCAAGTTTTCATACATTCATGGATTTCATTTGCTAATATTTTGTTGAAGACTTTTGCAATGAAAATAAATGAACAATGTTCATGAACATCGGTCTGTAGTTGTTTTTTTTTTTTTTTTT
>NW_016107316.1:17169248-17184085 GCF_001604975.1 Cebus imitator | reverse complement strand
TAATGCTAGCTACAAAATGAGAAGGTAAGTGTTTGTCTTTTGTTTTCTGGAAGGGATCTTGTAGCATTGGGCTTGGAGATTCCTTTTACAGAAGGGCTTTATTTATGAGTTTCCGTTATGCTGCCGCCTTCTTTTTTTTTTTTTTTTTTTCCTTACGAATTCAATTTCTTTAGTAGTTACGGGTTATTCTTGTTACCTGTTTCACCCTAGGCGAGTTCTGGCAATTTGTAGTTTTTGAGGAATTGGTCAGTTTTATCTAAGTTGTTATATGTGTAGAATAGAATTGTTCATAATATTTCTATGGTGTTTCTTTTAATGTTCACGGGTTCCACAGTGAGAACTTCCACTCTTTCATTAGTAATGTTGATTATTTATGCCTTCTGTATTTTTTTGTTTGTCTTGCTAGAGGTTTATCAGTTTTATTGATCTTTTCAAAGAACCAACTTTTGGTTTCATTGACTTATCCCTTTCTTTTAGTAAATTCTAGTTTCAAACCATTATGCTCAGATAGCACACTCTGTATGAGTTTAATTCTTTTGAATTTGCTAATGCTTGTTTTATGGCCCAAGATCTGGTCTTTCTTGGTACATGTTTCTTGTGCACCTAAAAAGAATATACGTTTCATTATTGTTGGTAGAATGTTCTATAGATGTCAATTTGATCTATTTGGTTGATGGTGTTGCTCAGTTCTTCCATATCCTTGTCACTACCTTCTCCCCGATCCTCTTCAGTGAGGTCATTTCATACATGTGTAATACAGCTGGATTGCCTTGTCACATTCTATATTTCATTCTGGGATCCTCTGATTTTGTTTAAAAAAATTGCATGCATTAAGGTTCACCCTTTGTGGCTGGTGTGGTGGCTAACTCCTGTAGTCCCAAAACTTTGAGAAGTAGGGGCAGGAGGACTGCTTGAGCCCAGGAGGTCGAGACCAGTCTGGGCAACATAGTGAGACCCTGTCTGTACAAAATAAATAAATAAATAATTAAAAGATTAAAAAATAAAGATTCACTCTTTGTGTTGTGAGGTTCTTTTGGTGTTGACAAATGCATAGTATCATGTGTTCACCATTATAGTGTTATACAGAAGTTTCTCTGCCCTAAAAATTCTCTTGTGCTTCACCTATTCAGTTCACTGTCTGCTTCCCTCAAACCTCTGGCAACCACTGATCATTTTTCTGTTTTTATAGTTCTGTTTTCTCTAGAAGGTCATAAAATTGGAATCAAACAGTATGTAGCCTTTTCACACTGACTTTTTTCACTTAGCATTATGTGTTTAAGGTTCCCCCATGTCTTTTGATGGCTTGATACTTTGTTCTGTTTATTGCTGAACAGTATTCCATTTATGAAGTATTGCAGTTTATTTATACATTCACCTACTGAAGGGCATCATCATTGCTTCCAGCTTTTGACAATCAAGAATAAAGCTGTAAACATTTGGGTGCAGATGTTTTGTGTGGACATAAATTTTCAACTCAGTTGAGCAAATACCTAGCAGTACAATTATTGGATCATATGGTAAGACTATGATTAGCTTTGTAAGAAACTGCCAAGTTTTTTACAACATGACTGCTTGTGCATTCCCATCAGCAATGATGAGAGTTTCTGCTGCCTCTGCATCCTTGTCAGCATTTTTTTTTTTGAGACAGAGTCTCACTCTGTTGCCCATGCTGGAGTGCAATGGTGCAATTTCGGCTCACTGCAACCTCCATCTCCTGGGTTCCAGCAATTCTCCCTTAGCCTCCCAAGTAGCTGGGACTATAGGCGTGTGCCACCATGCCCAACTAATTTTTGTATTTTTAGTAGAGATGGGATTTCGCCACGTTGGCCAGGTTGGTCTCGAACTCCTGACCTCAGGTGATCCACCCGCCTTGGCCTCCCAAAGTGCTGGGATTACAGGCCTGAACCACTGCACCCGGCCTTGTCAGCATTTGATGTTGTCAGTTTTTTTGGATTTTTAACCATTCTGGTAGGTGTGTAGTGTTATTTTGCTGTTTTAATTTATGATTTACAAATAATAAGTGGTGTTGAACATCTTTTCATATGCTTATTTACCATCTGTGTATCTTCTTTGGCAAGATTTCTGTTCAGATTTTTGATTGTTTTTGATTGAGCTGTTGTCTTGTTATTGAGTTTTATTTGATTTTTTTTTTTTTTTTTTTTTTTTNTTTTTTTGAGATGGGGTTTTGTTCTGTCACCCAGGCTGGAGTGCAGTGATGTGATCATAGTTCACTGCAGCCTCGATCTCCTGGGCACAAGTGATCCTTCCCACCTCAGCCTCCTGAGTAGCCAGGACTACAGGTATGTACCATCATGCCTGGCTATTTTTGTATTTTTCCTGTAGAGATGAGCTTTTACCATGTTGCCCAGGCTGGTTTTGAACTCTTGGGCTGAAATTATCTGATCACCTCAGCCTTCCAAATCCTGTTGGGATTACCGGTGTGAGTCATCACGCCCTGTGTTCTTCATATAATTTGTATACAAGTACTTCATCAGATATGTGTTTTGAAAATATTTTCTGTCACTCAGTGGCCTGTCTTTTTATTCACTTAATAGTATCTTTTGCAGGGCAGTTAATTTTCATAAAATCCAATCTGTTGATTTTTTTTATTTCAGGGGTTGTGCTTTCCAAACTCTTTCATTTGGTTTTGCTTTGGGCTTAAGATATTAAACAGCTTCTTCTAGTTAACTTTCAGTTTCAACCCCTTTATCTATTTATTTTTGAGATGGAGTCTCGCTCTGTTGCCTAGGCTGGAGTGCAGTGGCACAATCTCAGCTCACTGCAACCCCCAGCTCTTGAGTTTAAAAGGTTCACCTGCCTCAGCCTCCCTAGTAGCTGGGATTATAGGCACGGGCCACCACACTCAGCTAATTTTTTTGTATTTTAGTAGAGATGGGGTTTCACGATGTTGGCCAGGCTGGTCTTGAACCCCCAACCTCAAGT
Source organism: Cebus imitator (assembly GCF_001604975.1). NCBI lineage: Eukaryota > Metazoa > Chordata > Mammalia > Primates > Cebidae > Cebus > Cebus imitator. Next base: position 17,181,142 of record NW_016107316.1, on the reverse strand, counting down.
GATCCGCCTGCCCTCGACCTCCCAAAGTGCTGGGATTACAGGCGTGAGCCACTGTGCCTGGCCAGGTTTCAACCCTTTTAGATTTAAGAAACTTCACTTATATTTGTATACCTAGGACTCTGATCTTCTTTATACTTTGTAGACTGAAGCTGTATTCTGGTTCTTTAAATTGGGTGAAATAAAGGTCCTGAGTTAGGTGATTTGGACCCACTGAAGATTAGACATGTTTGAATGAATGTGCCTACTGGATTTCTCTGTATGCTCACAGGATGAACTATAGGAAGACAGGGGTGGAGAGTCCTGCGATCACAGGGTCATAAAATTTTATTTGTGCATTAGTATGGACAAAGATTTTGGCAGTTGAAATGGGAAAAGAGGGTGGATATGAGAGTGATTATGAGGAAGGAAACGGCAGGGTTTGAAGTTAGAGTTAGTGTTTAAAGTAATTATATTGGTTATATCTAGATGGTGTGGTTAAGAAAAGGCAGAGTGCCAGAAGTCCAACTGGAAGGAAGTAGAGAGATGTACTTACGTTCATGGTAGTGGTTGGTCTTCAACATTATATCAGAATGGCAAGGACATCTAATCAGCTGTGGTATTGGAGTAAATATATTCTTATTAGGTATGGAACTGTTAAAAGCATAATTACAAATATATAGGCATTAGTTTACATAAAGCACTGGCATGGAGTCCCCTTTTACTGGGCCTAGAGAAATGGTTTATAGTAATCTCAGTGTTTATGTATCCCAAATCCATTAATTTGGTTTTTATGTAACCTGAATTGTAAGCTTGCTTGAAATGAAACTACATAATGCCTTAATTCCCTAGTAGCTGACTTGTAGACAAGGATTTAAATGCAGGTATTTTGTTTTGGAGGTTGTCCTTGGAAAAGCCAGTAGGGGAGTGGGAAGTGAGATACGAGAGGGAAGATAGCAAAGATTGCAAATACAAGATTTGTTATCAAGCCAGGTACTGATTTTTTCACAGTGTTCCCACTGAGAAACTCTAGGAGCTAATGTGAAACGTGCATCTTAGAGTTACAGTCCTTCAGGGGAAAGGCAGGTGGAGTACTTGTATAGTGTCTCTTTCAGTAATTGGTTAAGATTGTTTCCAGGAGGTGGTAGATCTACAACCTGTCAGGCCTGCCATGCAGGGAACAAAATGGTCTCAAGGTTAGACAAAGAACCCTCAGGGGCTGTCAGGCCAGTGTACCTGGTAAGGGTTGGGGGATATGCGGGCACTGTTTTGACACCTTCCTTAACATCCTGCCATGCAGTTCCAGGATCTTCAGTTCTTTTCCTTTAAGACATCATTGGAAACATTTATTTCCACCTTAAATGAGCCATTCTAGTAGCATCTTAGGACTGGTTCATGTTAGGACATGTTAGGATGTCCTTTTTGGAACATTAATTTGTGATTCATGGAAGAGTTGCCCATATCAACAGACGTTTCCTTACCAGTCTTATATTTGACCTCCAAGTTCAGCACTCTCAAGATCCAGCCATGTTCTTCCAGTTTTTGCCAGTACATTCCATCATATCATACTGTGTTGGTGAATCAGTGCTTTCATCTAAAGGAGGATCAGTTCCTCCCTATTCTGACAATGCCTGGTTGTTAGCCTAGAAGCAGTGAGGAAGGTAGGCACATATCCCCAGGAGGGTAGGCATCTTTGGAGGCATGCATTCCAGCTGAGACCTCATATCTCCAGGAGGGTAGGCATCTTTGGAGGCATGCATCCCAGCTGAGACCTCTGCTTAGTTTTTAGACAGGCGAGACCGCCCTCTTGTAGTAAGAGGAAGAAAGCTGCTTCTGGCCTAGAGGGTTCAGGAGAATCTTGTCAGGACTGTGAATTCAATCTCTGTAATTTGCTTGCTTTGATAATCGGAACTCGTGTCTAATTTTTAGCACAGTCTGTCTTCAGGCAAAGAAATGCAGATGCAGGCAACCAGAAACTGGACAGTTAGGCCTTAGAGGAGCATGGGTAATGCAATAAAGGCAGGGTCTGCCACACCTGTTAGGTCAACAGATGATGCCAGTGTTATGGCTACTGTTGAGTAACAGACTTTTCTTAGCATCAGTTGGGTGTGCTGGTCCATTCTAACACTTAGGGAACACTGACTATGTGATAGGGATTGTTCTAGGCATTTGATGTGAGTCCTTACAATAATCCATGAGGAAGGTTCTTGTGATCATCACAGTTTTACAGATGATGAATCTGAGATTCAGAAGGATTAAGTAATTTTTCCAGAGTCCAACTGTTGGAGCTAGTGTTTGAAATTTAGTTCAATTGACTAAAACACTCATTCTTTTGTTATTCCACATTGCTTCCCAATAGATATCCCAATTATATCCATTTGATAAATGATGAACTTGAGATGCAGAGATTGAGTGACAAGGTGAGTTTCAAGGCTAAAGAAAACTATAGTTAGAATTCAGGATGCTAACTCTTCTGCTGTTGAATATCATGTTGAACAGTGGCTAAATTTAATACTGGCTGCTTTATAACATTTAGTATTTTTAAAATTCCATTAAATGGGCTGTCTCAGGGTTTCTCAACCTCAGCACTATTGCTGTTTTGGACTGGATGATGCTTTGTTGTGGAATACTATCCTGTGCATTGTAGAATGTTTAGCAGTGTCCCTGACCTCTGTCTACTAGATGCCAGTAGCACCCTCCCAGTTATGACAACCAAAACTGACTGTAGATATTACTAAATGTCCCGTGGCAGCAAAATTGTCCCTGGTTGAGAACCAGGTCAATCTCTGAAGGTGGTTGTGTTATGACAGAACTCACCTAGAGTAACTCAGAAATTTGTTTTGTGAGCAGGGAGCTATATTGCTTTAAAATGGAAGCAGTACAGTGTGGTGGACAGAACATGAGCTTTGGGATCGGATGGAATTGCTGCATCTCTTGGCCCTGGCACTTACCAGTTTCTGTAGTCTTGATTAAATAATTTGTCTTTTCTGAGCTTTTGTTTCCTCATTTGTAAAATGGGCATTATGTCTCTGTGGTAGGGTTTTGGTGATTAAGCTGGAGGATAATATACATGGAAGAATGAATGAAAAAAAAAGGAAAAAGAATATTCTGTAGTAGAAGAAAGTGAAGGAAAGATACAGAAGGGAGTTGTCAAGAGAAGGAGCAAGATGTACATTGGGAAGGTCTAAGACGGCTGGTGAATGAACCACATCTGCCCTCTTCCCACACTCCCGTCCCAGGCCACTGAGTCTGGAAGAAATTTCTGAATGGGGCCAGGTATAGGGGCTCATGCCTGTAATTCCAGCACTTTAGGAGGCTGAGGCGGGTGGATCACTTGAGGCCAGGAGTTCGAGACCAGCCTGGCTAACATGGTGAAACCCCATCCCTACTAAAAATACAAAAATTAGCCAAGCATGGTGGCACGTGCCTGTAATCCCAGCCACTTGGGAGGCTGAAGCACGAGAATTGCTTGAACCCAGGAGGTGGAGGTTGCAGCGAGCTGAGATCTCGCCATTGCACTCCAGCGTGGGCGACAGAGTGAGACTCCATCTCCAAAAAGAAAAAAAAAAAGCTTTATTATGTATTTTTGCTTCTATTCACTGTGACTATAATCAGTGTTTTAATAAGCTTTCTAGGCAATTTTTTTCTTTAAATAGACATTTTCTAGAGCAGTTCTGGCTTCACAGCAAAATTGAGTGGAAGAGGTTTTCACATGCACAGCCTCCCCATTGTGATCGTCCCCCTCCAGAGTACTGCATGTGTTACAGTGGCTGAAACTACATTAATACGGCATTATCATTCAAAGTCCATACTTAATATTAGGGTTCACCCTTGATGGTGTACATGCTCTGCATTTGGGCAATGTATAATGACACAATGTCTACCATTATAATAGCATACAGACTAGTTTCATGGCCCTTAAAGTCTTCTGCTTATCCACACCTCCCTCTCCACCATGATGACAACCACTGGTATTTTTGCTATAATTTTGTCTTTTCCAGAACATCCTATAACTGATACTGTACAGTATATGGTCTTTTCAGATTGGCTACTTTCATTTAGTAGAAAGCATTCCAGGTTTGTTCATGTCTTTTCATGGCTTGATAGCTCATTTCTTAGTGCTGAATAATATTGCATTATTTGGATATACTGCAATTTACCCAGTCTCTTTGGTTGCTTCCAAGTTTTGGCAATTATGAATAAACGTGGTGTAAACATCTGTGAGCAGGTTTTTGTGTGGACATAAGTGTTCACCTCCTTTGGGTAAATACCAAGGAGTGTGATTGCTGGATCATATGGTTAGATTATGTTTAGTTATATAAGAAACCACCAGTCTTCTAAAGTGGTTGTACCATTTTGCATTCCCACCGGCGATGAATGAAACTTTCTGTTCCATATCCTCGCTGGCATTTGCTGTTGTTAGTTGTAGGGTCCAGCCCTATAGGGTTCTATGAGCCTCTCCCTGCTGATGTGGAGACAAGAAATTGTAGAAATAAAAGACACAAGACATAGAGATAGAGAAAAGAGAGTTTGGGCCCTGGGGTCCACTGCTAACCAAATCGCAGAGACCAGCAGTGGCCCCAATGCCTGGATGCTTCCGCTTCTATTGAATTGCTGAGGGCAGGGTAGGTAGGGCGTGGCCTAGGTGGTTGGAGACTGGGGGCTGGGTAGATAGGGCATGGCAGTGATAGGGTCAGGTGCATCATGTGTCATGCAGGTAGGGGCTTAGGAAGGGCATAATGCATCAGTACTTTTTCCGTACTTGTCACAAAGACATTAAGATTTACGTTACTTCTGCTGATTAATTCTTACAAGAAAAAAGGAACCAGGTGCAGAAGCAGAACATGGGAGTGGACATGGCCCATGACCATTGAAGCACAGCATCACGTAGAGACAATTAAGCCCCCGGATGTCTGCAGGGCTACCTGACAGCCATCAGGCCTTACCACAAGAGCTTGGAGAATTGGAGTTTTCTCCTAACTCCTCCAAGGAAGGAGATGTTTCACCTATTTTGGATGTCTCCTTCCCTAGCTGGCTGAACAGCGGGCGCTTTCCCAGCGCTGGCACTGCTGCACAGCCAAGGTGCCCTCCAGCAACCTTTATGGGGGTGTGACAGAGGGCTTAAAGTGTCTTGCCTTAAGGTCATTCATTTCACAATGTCGCCCCAAGTTCACACTGCCGACATGAGAGGCATTAGTAAAAGAATTAAGATCACTTCTGAATAACTAATAACTACTATGGTTATATTTCTAGTTACTTTCTTCTTCATTGTTTATATGGGAGTAGGCTGAGGCTTTTGGCTCCTGCTTCGGCACTTATGGGATCTCCCCCCTACAGTTAGTGTTCCGGATTTTGGCGATTCTAACAGATGTGGAGTTTTTTTTTTCTTTGAACATTTTTTTGGATGCTTATTTGCCATTCTGTATATCTCCTTTGGTAAGGGGTCTGTTCAGATTTTATGTGTTGTTTGATTCAGGTTTGTAATAATTGTTTACATGACTTTAGGATACTATCATTTTGTAAGTTTAGATAATTTGTAAAGTATCTTACTTCTTATCACTTTAATGGGAAGGACCCCACTCCTGAGAATGCCAAACAAGGCCCTTCTGGCACCTTTTTTGCTCTTCCCTCTAGATCCCAATTTTTCCATCACATGCCTTGCATGTTACTCCCCAGGAATACTGAATTCGTAATACTTCTATTACAAATCATTATCATTATTTTCTGTTGCAGTTGTGCTTTATTTCAGAAAGTCCAAAGACTCTTTTATTTTAAAAAAATTAAATTTTTTTTTTTTTTTTGGGACAGAGTCTTGCCCTGTCAGCCAGGCTGGATTACAGTGGTGCAATCACAGCTCACTGCAGCCTCCAGCTCCTGGGCTCAGGTGATCCTACTGCCTCAGCCTCCTGAGTAGCTAGGACCACAGGCCCATGTCACCATGCTTGGCTAATTAAATATATATATATATTTTTTTTGGTAGAGATGGGGGCTTGCCATGTTGCCCAGGATGGTCTTGAACCCCTGGGCTCAAGTGATCTCCCACCTTGGCATCCCAAAGTGCTGGGATTACATGTGCGAGCCACTGTACTTGGCCTAAAGAGCCAGTCTTAATCAGAATATTTATTGTAAAATGATAAGAAATATATTTATATTTAAAAATTTTATTTATAATATATTACAACTAAACTTTTTATAACCAGGCAACTTGCTTTAATGGATATGTAATTTGTAGTTGTCGTATAATTTGTGATTCCAATGTATTTGAGAATGACTTACAACAGTTAAATCTATAAGAGTTTAATCATATTTGAAAACGATTTACACAGTTTAATCTACTTAGGGAAATTATTGGGCATGTGCTCTATAGATATTTTTTCTTAATAGAGTAAGGCAAACTGCAACTGAAATTGTCACAAATTTTATATCAGTGGGGTTCATGTAAGAGGCCATTTGTGTTCCAGTTTTTTCTTATTTTTTATTTTTTAATTGTTTTTGAGATGAAGTCTCTCTGTTGCCCAGGCTGGATTGCAGTGGCGTGATCTTGGCTCACTGCAACATCCGCCTTCCAAATTCAAGGGATTCTTTTGCCTCAGCCTCACAAGTAGCTGGATTTACAAGTGTGTACCCCCATGCCCAGCTAATTTTTGTGTTTTTAGTAGAGACAAGGTTTCACCATGTTGGCCAGGCTGGTCTTGAACTCACCTCAAGTGATCCACCCACTTTGGCCTCCCAAAGTGCTGGGATTAGAGGCGTGAGCCACCACACCTGGCCTGTTCTAGCTTTTTAGACATAGAGGTTTAGAAATATGTATCTACAGGCAATAATTGTTTAACAAGTTTAATGAAAGAGTTGGGATTCCATTCTGCCATTTCGTAGTTGTGTGCCCTTGAACAAGTTAGTATTCCTTTAGGCATACTAAAAGAATAGTGTCTATAGTATTTAGAGATTAGACATCTGCTTCCTAATCTATATAGTGGAGATAATAATAATTCCATCACATAGGGTTTTTGTGAGAATTAAATGAGATAATGCATATAAAGAGATTGGCACGTGACTGGGATAGCCTGTCTGTTAATGTAAACTACTGTCACCATGTAATAGAAAATTCATATTTAGGAGCTTTTTTAGTTAGGGGATTATATTAGTCCATTTACATACTGCTGATAAAGACATACTCAAGACTGGAAAGAAAAAAAAGTTAGATTGGACTTACAGTGCCACATGACTTGGGGAGGTCTTAGAGGTGAAAGACACTTCTTACATGGTGGCGGCAAGAGAAAATGAGGAAGAAGCAAAAGTGGAAACCCCTGATAAACCTATCAGATCTCATGAAACTTATTAACTATCATGAGTATAGCATGGGAATGACCAGCCCTCATGATTCAGTTACCCTCTCGGTCCCTCCTACAACACATGGGAATTCTGGGAGATACAATTCAAGTTGAGATTTGGATGGGGACACAGCCAAACCATATTAGGGACGAAGACCTTATTTCTTTAATATAAAATTGAATATTTTATTTATATATATATTTATGTATAAACTATTCTTATGTCCTTTATCACAGCCTTTCATTACATTTATTTTCTAAATTATATTTAGTAACATGTTTATCTATATGAAACAGTAGAGATATGGGAAATTATCTCAACTAATCCAGGAATCTGCAGAGAAAATAACTGAAGTTAAAAATAAGACAGCTTATATTTTTAGCACAGTAAGCAATTGTATGAGCTCATATAAGTATTGATTAATATTTTAGAAGCCATCAAATAAAAGGACAGTGGTTTATCTTTTTCTGAATCAGGCTTCCTGTTTATTTTTATTGATACCATCTTAAAATGTGTATTTGCAACTTGGTTTTCTGTACCTCTTCACAATAGAATGACTAGCACTTGATTGAATTGTCAAATTATACAGTGGTTTATTGTATCTTTCTTTGTCTCTAGGATGATTGAGGAAAGTGGGAACAAGCGGAAGACCATGGCAGAGAAGAGGCAGCTCTTCATAGAAATGCGTGAGTCTTGAGTCCTTGTTCAGATGTGCGGGAATGTTTGTGGTTTTTTTTTGATCAAGTCATAGCTTTTAATCAATTATAAGTTTTATGTTATAAGCTTCAAGAGGGAAGAATGAGAGTTAAAGAATCAAGGAATTGAAGGACCCCAAGCCAAAGCATGTATTTTAATAGAATTGACTTGCTTTCTTAGGCAAGGCCATAAATAACAGGGCAGAAATGTTACCTAGAATATCTGTGATTTTGTACCATGCCAGTCAATTTAGATCTCTTGCTGTAACTCCATTGTTACCATGAGCTTGCAGGTGGTGATTAGTGATTAATACATTATATTAGTTACCTTCTACTACATACCAGTTCTGAGATAGAAGGGGACTAAGTGTTAGGGTGACACCTAGAGCTATTGGAAAAATTAAAAAGAATGTGCATTTTGATATATTTTTAACTTTATTCTGTTAAAAATTAGATTCTTGTATACAGTTCAAACAAAGAGAAGAAGATGGCTGAGAGAAGTGGGGTGGTTCACAATCCTTACAGGACTGTTTTGCTCTGTGACTGTTTGTCTATGTGACCATGACCATGTGACCTTGATTAACTCAAGGTCGCATTTGCTGAACCTCAAATTCCTTTGCCATGAAATAGGGGTTATTGGTCTGGACCAGTGATCATGAAACCTTTAAAAGTACTGTACTTTTTTTTTCTCAGTGACATCTTACAAGGACCCTCAACATATGAGTATTATAAAATTGCTAGTGCTTGGCTGAAGCAGGAGAGAGGAGGAGGAGCCAGCCTGGGATAGCCCCCGGGGTCCTAGCAGAATTCTAGAATTCTGTATATCGCAGTATGAAAATCAGTGGATAAAAATCTCAGAAGGCCCAACTCTCAACATACTTGACATCTTTAGGGTCTTGGTGTAATGGTAGGCAGAGTTTGACTCAGCTAAGTCGTGTGTTGTCCTGTCAGTCATAGGCTGGATAACTATTTGTTAGAGGTGGTAAAGAAGAAATTTTGGCATTGGATAGACAGCCTGACTGGGTGATCATTAAGGACTTTTGTAGTTCCAAATTTCTAATTGCTAGCAATCCAAGCCAGATACCTTGGAGTCATTTCCCTTCACCTTACCTTCTACCTCCAAAGAAATCAAGAAGGCATCTGAGTTTTACCAGGTTCATGAGTCTGAATCTGTTTGTCACACCGCAGTGGCTTTGAGTCCAGCTTTGCAGTTAGACTGCTTTGTTTGGTTCTTGGCTGCCTCACTTCCTGGCTGAATAACCTTAGGCAAGTTAACAATCTCTCTGGGCCTCTGTTTCCTCATCCATAAAGCAGGGATGGCACTGACTTCATAGAATTGTGAAGATTAAATGAGATAATGTGAATAAAGCACTTGGTACAATGCCTGACACAGAGTAGGACATACTTGTTATGGATGGTCGTGTTTATCACTAATGTTTTCTTTAATCATTGGTACTTTTCTGAGCAAAAGCAATAATTTCCTGATCCCTTTTTCTAGTATTGACCCTCTCAAGTCTGCTATCTATGATCAGCTACCAGATTGAACAATATAAATCTGTGCTACTTGTTTTTTTTTGAGATGGGGTCTCACTCAGTTGCCCAGGCTGGAGTGCAGTGGCACCATCTCGGCTCACTGCAACTTCTGCCTCCCAAGTTCAAGTGATTCTCCTGCCTCAGCCTCCTGAGTAGCTGGGGTTACAGGCACTGCCACAATGCCTGTCTAATTTTTGTATTTTAGTAGAGACACAGTTTCACCATGTGGGCCAAGATAGTCTCAAACTCCTGACCTCAAGTGATCTGCCCGTCTTGGCCTCCCAAAGTGCTGGGATTACAGGGACGAGCCACTGCGCCCAGCCTAAATGTGTGCTACTTCTTTGCTTACATTCCTTTACTTGCTTCTTATCACTTTAATGGGAAGGACCCCACTCCTGAGAATGCCAAACAAGGCCCTTCTGGCACCTTTTTTGCGCTTCCCCCTAGTTCCCAATTTTTTCATCACATACCTTGCATGTTACTTCCCAGGAATACTGAATTGGCTTTCCTGAAGATGGTGTGGCTGCATGCCTTGTGCCTTTGCACAATATGGTTGTCTCCACCATCTGGCACACTGCTTCTGCCTACCCTTCAAATCTCAGCATAGGGGTCATCTTTTCCCTTCAACTTCGAGGCACTATTCTGGGTGCTAGGGCTGCAGGGGAGAACAGAACACAGTCCCTGACCTCACTCATGAAACTTCTATTTTAGTAAAAGGAAGCAGACAAAATGGGAAACCAAATACACAAACATAGTAATTCCTGATATTCCTGATACACTGAAGAGGCTGAGGTGCCTTAAGTAAATACACATGAGTGTGCAGGCATGACGGGGTAGAGATCTGAAGTAGTCCTGCCAAGAGCTGGGTTTACTTCTTTGTAAATGTTACTACTCTTACACAAAACCTCATAGGAATTGTCATCCTCTATAACAAACCTAAGGATAACAGTCAGTCGGGGAGACATTGGTGAGTATGGCTTCTTGGGTCTCCCCTGCTTCTTCACAGGCAGAATTGCATGGGTGACTGTAGTATGCTCTGCTGGTAGACCCACCCCCTAATTTCCAGCAACGTCAACCGGAAACTCCAGTATAACTACTTTCTGTGGATGCCAGAATCACCTTTTTCCAGCCATTATTCAGTTGTATCATTTAGTATGTTGATTTTAGTGTATCAATTTTGAATCTAGGATGATTGAAGAAAGTGGGAACAAGCGGAAGACCGTGGCAGAGAAGAGGCAGCTGTTCATAGTACTCTTTCTCAGCTCTTATTAGTCTTAATATAGATGTCTACTTAGGTAGGTAACCATACCATTGTTTTTCTTCTTTTCTTTTTCTTTGAGACCGTGTCTTGCTCTGTCACTCAGGCTGGAGTGCAGTGGCGTGATGACAGGTCACTGCAGGCTCAACCTCCAGGGCTTAGTTGATCTCCCCCTTCAGACTTCCTGGGTATCTGGGACTACAGGCGTGTGCCATCAGACCTGGCTAATTTTCTTGTTTTTCATAGAGATGGGTTCACACTAGGGTGCCCAGATTGGCTCAAGTGATCCTCCCACCTCGACCTCCCAAAGCGCTGGGATTACAGATATGAGCTACCGTGCCTGGCCAGTAACTATACCATTTTTAAAGAAAGACAGTCTTGACTCTTCCTTTTATAATTGTAATCCTTATGCCTTTTTCTTGACCTAGTGTACCGGTTAGGGCCACAGACATTATATTGAAAAGTAGGAAGGACAGCAGGCATCCTTGTCTTGTTTTTGATTTTCATAGGAATGTTTCTGATATTTCACTGTTGAGAATGATGGTTGCTGCAGGTTAACCTGATAAAGGTGAAAGAACTAATATGTCCTAATTTGCCAGAAATCATTATCATTATTTTCTTTTCCTTTTTTTTGAGATGGAGTCTCAAAAAAAAGTCTGTTGCCCAGGCTTGAGTGCAGTGGCACGATCTTGGCTCACTGCAACCTCTACCTCTTAGGTTCAAGCGATTCTTCCCCCTCAGCCTTCTGAGTAACTGAGATTACAGGCTTGTGCCATCATGCCTGGCTAATTGTGTGTTTTTAGTAGAGACAGGGTTTCTCCATGTTGATCAAGCTAGCCTCGAACCCCTGACCTCATAATCCACCCGCCTCAGCCTCCCAAAGTGCTGGGATTATAGGCGTGAGCCACCGTGCCCAGCTATTTTCTTTTTTTTTAATTTTTTTTTTGAGACAGAGTTTCGCTTGTTACCCAGGCTGGAGTGCAATGGCCCGATCTCAGCTCACCACAACCTCCACCTCCTGGGTTCAGGCAATTCTCCTGCCTCAGCCTCCTGAGTAGCTGGGATTACAGGCACGTCCCACCATGCCCAGCTAATTTTTT
>NW_016107316.1:17151239-17169103 GCF_001604975.1 Cebus imitator | reverse complement strand
CTAATTTTTTATATTTTTAGTAGAGACGGGGTTTCACCATGTTGACCAGGATGGTCTCGATCTCTTGACCTCGTGATCCACCCGCCTCGGCCTCCCAAAGTGCTGGAATTACAGGCTTGAGCCACCGCGCCCGGCTATTTTTTATATTTTTAGTAGAGACGGGGTTTCACCATGTTGACCAGGATGGTCTTGATCTCTTGACCTCGTGATCCACCCACCTCGGCCTCCCTAAGTGCTGGGATTACAGGCTTGAGCCACTGCGCCTGGCCATATTTCTTAAGTCATGAATGAATATTGAATTTTATCAATGTTTTCTGCTTCCCTTGAGATGAATGAATTTCTTCTTTACTCTGTTAATACAGTGCTGGGGCCAGCCATCTTTTTCTTAAAGAGCCAGAAAGTAAATATTTTAGGATTTGCAGGCCGTGTGATGAGTTCTTTGTCCAGCTACTCAACTCTGCCATTGTAGCATAAAAGAAGCCATAATAATTTAATAATCTAAATAGTTTGTTTATTTTTAACTTTAATTTTCAGAATATTTCCTTTTGGAGCTCTTTTAAAAAAAATAATTGTAACTTTTAGATTCAGGGAGTACCTGTGTAAGTTTGTTACATAGTTTGCATTTTTCAACCCTGTGTTACCTTCACTATTATGACTTTATATAATATCCTTAAGCCTTTATGTTTTTAGGCAGTATTTTTACATTTCGTTATGAACAGTGATGAAATTAGTTTATTCTTTCTTTGCTTAATATTTTCTCTTTTAGACCCTAAGCAACATGAGAATCAGGATCACATCTGTTTATTATGGTGGCGCCTCAATAAATATTTATTAAAAGAAGAATGAAATATATTACATAGAAATAAGTTGGTAGTTTATGATTCTTACATGATATAGTCACTTAAGAAAAATGAAAGGTAACAGATGAGTAGAGTAATCCTCAACTCTGGTGCTAATGTGAAAGCTCTCCAGTTGATTCTACAAGGTACTTGATACCAGGCCTCCATGCTCAGAGATTCTGATTTTATTTTGTCTTTTCTAAAGTTTGTCAATTTTATTGGCAAAGGACCGACTTTTGGCTTTATTGGTCCTCTTTATGTATCTTTGTTCTCTGCCTCATTCGTGCTGCTTATTTTCCTCTTCATATTTAGGCAATTCTGCAATTTTTCTAACTTCTTATGTTGGGTTGCTAAGGCCATTTGTTTTCTTATGTAACCAGGCCTTTTTTTTTCTTATGTAAGCATTTAAGAATAAACTTTCCCGTTATTTTTTTTTTCATCCCAAGTGTTCTTATAATTACTATTTTTTATGATCAGTTCTCTATTTTCTCTAATTTTTTATTATTAATTACTTAGAACTATCCTTTTTTTGATTGGTTTGTTGGTTGGTTGATTGACTGATTGATAGAGACAGGGTATTGCTATGTTGCCCAGGCTGGTCTTGAACTTCAGGGCTCAAGTGATCCTTCCATCTTGGTCTCCGAAAGTGCTGGGATTACAGGCATGGGGCACTGTACCCAGCTGGAGTATCTTTTACAATTTGAAAGTAAATGTTTTAGTTAAAAAAACCTGTATAGCTTAATTGGGTTTTGGGTCAGGAAATGAGGGAAGATCTAGAATTTTTGAATTTGTTGATAATTTATGTTTTGTGTTTTTCCAGATATTCCATGAGTACTTGAAAATGTGTATGATTTCTGCATTATTTAGATCAAGCTTGTTGCATATTGCATCAAAATCTTTTTTGTCCTTGGTGATTTGATTGCTTGATCTTAATCACTGAGAGATGTTAAATATTTCAGCTTTGATCAAGATTATTCTATTTTTTCTTGTACTTCTGTTGGCTTTTGAAACTTTAATTCTTAGATGCATGTACTTTAAAATGTTATGTCTACCTAGGAAAGTGAATCTGTTGTCATTATATAGTTACCCTTTTTACCTAGTAATGCTTCTGATGCTTTGAAATCTATTTTGTAGCATATTGATGTAGCTAATGCTGGCTTTCTTTCAGTTAGCATACTTAGTACAGTGTATATCTTTTAATTCTTTTACTTTAAAAATTTCTGAATTCTTAGGTTTTTGTCTCTTGTAAGTAGCATAAGCTAGAATATATTAAAAAAAAAAACAGTATGACAATCTTTCCCTTGTCACTGAAGAGTTTATTCTGTCTAGCCTTTTTAGTGAATAGTCATATATTTCATATTTTCTGTTGATAAAAAGTGTCAAATTCTGTAAAATATTCGAAGAGATTTATTCTAAGCTAAATATGAGTGACCGTGGTTCATAACACAGCCCTCAGGAGGTCCTGAGAACATGTGCCCAGGGTGGTTGGGGTGCAGCTTGGTTTTATACATTTTAAGGAGGCATGAGACTAAAATCAAATACACTTGAGAAACACATTGGTTTGGTTCAGAAAGGCAGAACAACTTGAAGGGGTGAGGGGGAGCCTTCCAGCTTGTAGGTAGATTGAAAAGTTTTCTGGTTGGCTACTGGTTGAGTCTACCCAAAGACCTGGGATTGACGGAAAGGAAAGTCTGGGTTGCAGTAAGAGATCGTGGAGACCAAAGTTTTATCATACAGATAAAGCCTCCAGGTAGCAGGCTTCAGAGAGAATAAGTTGTAACATGTTTCGTATTAAACTTAAGGTCTGTGTTGACAGTAATGCCAGAGGGGTAGAGTGAGGCATGTTTGACCCCAGCTTCCTATCATGGCCTGAAACAGTCTCTCAGGTTAAATGTTAAAAGAGCCCTGGCTGAGGAGGAAGTCCATTCAGATGGTTGGGGGGCCTTAGAGTTTTATTTTTGGTTTATGTTTCCATCATATTTTGTGCTTCAATTTTGTCCTTTCTTTGATGTGTTCCTTCTTTCTTTCCCTGTCTTAGAGGAGCTGAGCTTGCTTGCTTCCTTCCATCCCATTGCTTCCCTCTACTTGGTTGTGAGTTGTGTATTTTTCTGTTCTTTACTCTAGAAATATTAACATTAACTAACATATAGCTTATCAATATTTGTAACTTTGTTCAAATATTATGAGAATATTGGAATATTTTAGGGTACCTCCTTTATGAAATTTATACCGTTTTAGTATTATCTTCTTTAAGGGCTGGGCGCAGTGGCTCATACCTATAATTCCAGCATTTTGGGAGGCTGAGGCAAGTAGATTGCTTGAGCCTAGGAGTTTGAGACCAGCCTGGGCAACGTGGCAAAACCCTGTCTCTAGAAAAAAACAAAAATTAGCCAGGTGTGGGGGCTTATTCCTGTAGTCCCAGCTGCTTGGGAGGCTGAGAGTTGGGAGGATTGCTTGAGCCTGGGAAGTCAATGTTACAGTGAGCCGAGATTATGAAACTGCACTCTAGTGTCTAGGTGAGTGAGACCCTGTTAAAAAAAAAAAGATATATATTTTAACTCCACAGATTAGACTTTGTTATTATTTTGTATAATTTAATCCATTTAGCTATTACTTTCTTTTTTTTTTTTTTTTTAAGATGGAGTCTTGCTCTGTCGCCCAGGGTGGCATGCAGTGGCTCAGTCTCGGCTCACTGCAACCTGCGCCTGCACCACCACTTTATATTTGTCTACTAGAAATACAAAGATTAGCTTTTGTATTTCTACAAAGCTAATCTTTGTATTTCTAGTAGAGATGGGGTTTTGCTATGTTGACCAGTCTGTTCTCAAACTCCTAACTTCAAGTGATCTGCCTGCCTCAGCCTCTCAAAGTGCTGGGACTATAGGCGTGAACCACCGCACCCGACCATTTAGTTATTCCTTTCTTTGCTTGCTATTATTCTTATTTGTGTTAAATTCAGATAAATGTAAATTTGAATCAAGGTGGAGAAAGGTTTGTGTCCCCAGCATTTCCCTTTGTGGGATGCGTTCTCTTTTTTCCCTAATTCACCCACTGAGAGAGTCATCCTTCAGTGTTCAGTGGTCTTGGCTGTATTTATGTCTTCCTCTCTGATGGGACCTCTGGCCTCATCTCTGTTTCCCAGGTTTTAATTCTCATTGCAAAGAAAAAGATTAAGTCTTTTACATTACTTATTTGGACTAACAATCCCTTGAAAAACTTCTTATTTTTATTTTTTTAATTTTTTATGCAGAATCTTGATCTGTCACCCAGGCTGGAATGCAGTGGCACGATCTCAGCTCACTGCATCCTCTGTCTCCAAGGTTTAAGTGATTCTCCTGTCTCAGCCTCCCAAGTAGCTGGGATTACAGGCACGCACCACCATGCCTGGCTAATTTTTGTATTTTTACAAAATAGAGATGGGGTTTTGCCTTATTGGTCAGGTTGGTCTCAAATTCCTGACCTCAGGTGATTCACCTGCCTTGGCCTCCCAAAGTGCTGGGATTACAGGCATGAGCCACTGTGCCAGGCCAAACATTTTTTAAATTATAAATGCTTGTGAAAAATTTCAGACAATTCAGCATTTTATTATGCTTGCATCTTCTAGCTCTATAATCTCTTCTCCCTTCATCCTCTCTTCCTCCTCATCCCTCTTCTTCCCATTTGCCTTGCTTTTTATTTTTATTTTTATTTTCCCCCATTTATTTATTTTATTGCATTTTAGGTTTTGGGGTACATGTGAAGAACATACAAAATTGTTGCATAGGTACACACGTGGCAGTGTGATTTGCTGCCTTCCTCCCCATCACCTACGGCATCTCTCCCCTTGCTATCTCTCCCCAGCTCCCCACCCCCCTCCGTCCCTCCCCTATTTCCCCCCAACTGACCCCAGTGTGTAGTGCTCCCCTCCCTGTGTCCATGTGTTCTCATTGTTCAACACCCGCCTATGAGTGAGAACATGCGGTGTTTGATCTTCTGCTCTTCTGCCTTGCTTTTTAAACAAAACACATTTACTTCCTTGTATCTTCCATGGATTTGTTACAGGAAAGGGGTCCTGGTCCAGACCCCAAGAGAGGGTTCTTGGATCTTGCGTAAGAAAGAATTCTGGGCGCGCCCATAGAGTAAAGTGAAAGCAAGTTTATTAAGAAAGTAGAGGAATAAAAGAATGGCTACTCTGTAAACAGTGTGGCCCCGGGGGCTGCTGGATGCCCACTTTTATGGTTATTTCTTGATGATATGCTAAACAAGAGGTGGATTATTCATGCCTCCCCTTTTTAGACCATACAGGATAACTTCCTGATGTCGCCATGGCATTTGTAAACTGTCATGGTGCTGGTGGGAGTGTAGCAGTGAGGACAACCAGAGGTCACACTCTTGTCGCCATCTTGGTTTTGGTGGGTTTTAGCTGGCTTCTTTACTGTAACCTGTTTTATCAGCAAGGTCTTTAGGACCTGTATCTTGGGCTGACCTCCTATCTCATCCTGTGATTTAGAGTGACTTAATCATCTGAGAATTCAGCCCAGTGGGTCTCAGCTTCATTTTACCTTGCCCCTAGATAAGATGGAGTTGTTTTGGTTCAAATGCCTCTGACAGATTGGCCGAGCACCTCCCTCAAATCCTATGGCTTCCTGGAACACAGTGCAGAGCACTCTGCCCTACCTGAAGAATACTAAAAGCGTGGGCTTGTTGTACACAGAATACTGAAAGGAAGTGGCTTCCCCACTACTTTGCTCATCCTCCTCTATCAGTTTTTCTTTGCTAATGTCCAAAATTGTATCTATAGTTTGTCTAACCTTTTGGTTTTATATATTTTTAGGAGAAAGTAGAGCACAGTGTTTTGCACTAGCAACACAACTTCCCCAATTTTAACATATTTATTCATTGAATAACTATTTCAGGTGCTAGTTTTATTGTGTTCTAGTTAGCATTTAACAGTGAACAGAAACAACAAATGGCCTTTGCCTTCATCATGTAACTTCGTTTCCTGGAAATAGTGCAGTAGGAGGCACATGGGGGAAGCACTGGGGTTCAGGAGGGATCTGGGAGAAGCGACACCCAGGATGAGTTGGTCTGAGGAAGTGAAGGAAAGGCTGGGGCGGCAGCACTTGTGAAGACCCCAAGATGAGAGGGCTGGGTGCAATTGGGTGTTTCCTTGCAGTCCAGACTGATTGCAGTTGGGTGTGAGGTGAATTTGAGGAGTGTGCATGAGCCATACCTGTTAGTTGAGCTGGGTAGTACTGTGTTTCTTGAACGTAATTTGATTGTAAAACTCTTTTGGGGCCAGCATGGTGGCTCACACCTGTAATCCCAGCACTTTGGGAGACCGAGGCAGGCAGATTGCTTGAGGTCAGGAGTTCGAGACCAGCCTGACCAACATGGTGATGAAGCAGGAGTGGCCACAAGAAACAGACCTCTCGAACACCGAACAGGGAAGGAAGGGGTGATTTATTCGACTGGGAACAAGGTGGCATAGTTGCCTAACAGCCAAGCTTGTCTAACAAAGAAAACCTCTGCCTTTATATAGGCTTACAACTCTAGATATTACTGTAAAAGGGTCTTGGGTTTACAGTTTCAGAAAGTGCATGTGAGGGGGTAATCAATGAAGTAAGTATGGGGATTTGAGCAAGATTGAATGGGAACAATAGAGGGCATTTCTTCCACTTAAGATTGCCTGAGATCTTAAGGGTGGGGGGTTTAATCTTTAACCTCCAGGCCACTGACCCTATGCCTGCTACGTTTCAACTTTTACTTCCTCCTTTTTTGAGACAAGTGACAGTAAACAGGGGTTTCTTTCCTCAGTGAAACCCTGTCTCCACTAAAAATATAAAATTAGCCAGGCATGGTGTCACACCCCTGTAGTCCCTGCTGCTTGGGAGGCTGAGATGGGAGAGTCGCTTTTGTAAGCTGAAAAAAGTGTAGCGCCCTCACTGCTACACTCCCACCAGCGCCATGACAGTTTACAAAACCTGGAAGGTGGAGGTTGTAGTGAGCCGAGATCACGCTGCTGCACTCCAGTCTGGGGGACAGAATGAGACTCCGTCTCAAAACCAACACCAAAAAAAACCCCCAAAAAACTCTATTGGGCACTTGTTAAAAGTGAAGATTCTAGGCCAGGCATGGTGGCTCATGCCTATAATCATAGCACTTTGGAAGGGCAAGGCAGGCAAATCCATTGAGCTCAGGAGTTCAAGACCAGGCTGGGCAACTTAGCAAAACCCCATCTCTGTAAAAAATACAAAAATTAGCTGGGTGTGGTGGCACACACCTGTGGTCCCAGCTACTCGGGAGGCTGAGGTGGATCACCTGAGCCCAAAGGGTCAAGGCTGCAGTGAGCCAAGATCGCACCACTGCACTCCAGCCTGGGCAACAGTATGAGACTGTGTCTTAAAAAAAAACAGTGAGACCCTGTCTTAAAAAAAAAAAAGGATTCCAGGGGTTCTCACAGGAGATTTTGTTTCAGGAAGTAGCTCTGGAGTGGGACCTGGAATTTGATGCATTTAGCATAGTGCCAGGCAATGCTTATGATCAGATGATGCTAATTAACCCTTAGAATCACATCATCTTCACTATGATTGCAGTTAGCAAATTTTGCTTCATATCCTGCCTTCTCCTATCAACACACACACACACATACACACACACACACACACACGTAGGTGCACAGGCACGACAAATTGGCTGTCACTTATCTCACTTTTATTATTTATATCTTCTTGCTTATAAAAAGACTTTGAAGTTGATCTGGTGTCTACATTTGTCATTTTCCTAAAGCTCTTCTCTTGTCTGGAAATAAAAGGAGGTGTTTGCAGTGCACTAAAATCTCATCTGAGGTTGCGTGTTTCTTTAACATTTTAACAGAATAGAACAGTATCCTTTTTCATGAAAGCATAATTACACGAAATATAGGAAGCTGTCAGTGGGAATCAGCTGTGAGCCAATATCTCAATAAGAAATATTTTAGAAGTAGCTGCAGAGTTTTGCAAGGAGTAGTTGCCAGACATGGTGGCTCATGCCTGTAATTCCAGCTACTCAGGAGGCCGAAGTGGGAGGATCACTTCAGCTCAGGAGTTTGAGACTAGCCTGGGCAAAAAATAAAATAAAATGAAATAAAATAAAATAGTGAAGGCTTATCCTTTGAGGCAGTGGGTGAGGACTTTACTTTCCTTCTAAGAAACCAGCAAAGATGATTGCTCCAGAATAAGGCAGACATATGGGAGGTTTTAGAACCTCTTAGTAGAATGTTGGCACAATATGATTTTAGTAAGATTCTAAGGCTATTGTTTGTATCTAACTCTTTGTGACTGCTATTAGATCTCTAAAATTCTGTTGTGGCACAGCTCCCTAGAGTGTCTGAATTGTGTGCCATCCCACTAATGTCTGTACCTTTTTTCCACTGGGCTTTACGGTGATGCAAGTTCATAAGGAACAGTGGCAAAGGAAAGCAGAGTGACACTTGATTCTTAACTGTTCCTGAAACTTCGGTGTAGAGATCTCTGGCAAACTTGGCTGGAGGACATGGAGTTTATCATTTTCCAAAAGTATTATAGTTAGCTTTGTACTTTTGTGATATTTGCTGTATTTCATCTTTTGCGGTATGCGAATCTGTCACTGCACTGGAGAAAGAGTCTGAAGAAAGGCAGTTATACCAGGTGCACTGACTTTTTCCTGTAGTTACTTTTCCATGAGCAAACATGGCCTAATAATTGCCTTGCAGTCTAATCAGTCATTACTAACCTTTCTGTTCATCTGTTGGGAAGGAGCTTTCCTTTCCTAGCTGTTCACATTTGTTTTCTTAGTATTTCCCATAAAAATATTTCACAAAAATAAATATCTAGATGTTAAAATTACTTATGGTGATATAATGACAGGTTATTTATTAAATGCCCTTGAATCTTTGCCACCATTCTTTGTTTAAATCATCAGTTTAGTTTTTTACTAATATTTAATGGTTCCAATTTAGGCTGAGATAGTGATTTATTAAGAAGCTAAGTAAGTAAAAGAAAACAGAACTGAATAAATTTAACAAAAGAAGTGTAAAACTTATATGCTATTATAAAACGTTGTTGAAAGAAATTAAGGAAGACCCAAATAAATGAAAGACATTCTATGTTGATGGGTTGGAGGACTTATTATTTATAAGAAGGCAGTATTGGCTGGGCACGGTGGCTCATGCCTGTGATCCCAGCACTTTGGGAGGCTGAGGCGGGTGGATCACAAGGTCAGAGATCGAGACCATCCTGGCCAACATGGTGAAACACTGTCTCTTAAAAAAAAAAAAAAAAAAAGAAAGAAGGCAGTATTCCTTAAATTAACCTACAGATTCAATGCAATCCTCATACATAAACATCTCAACTGGATTTTTTTGTAGAAATGGATGGACGGGTCCTAAAATTCATATGGAAATTCAAATGATCCAGAATAGCCAAAAGCATCTTGAAAATTAAGAACAAACTTGGAGGCTCACACTTTCTGATTTCAGAACTTACTACAAAGCTACAATAATCCAGATTGTATGCTGCTGGCATAAGGATGGACACACAATCAATGAGAGAGAATTGAAAATCTGGAATTAAACCCATGTAACTGTGGTCAGTTGATTTTTTGACAAGGGTGGCAGAACCATTCACTGAGGGAAGAACAGTCTTTTGAACAAATGAACTGGATATTCACATGCAGGAGAGTGAATTTGGACCCCTACCTCACACCATGTTATAAATTAACTCAAAATGGATCATAGACCTAAATATAAGATTTAAAACTGTATAACTCTTAGAAGAAAACACAGGTATACATCTTGACCTTGAATTAGGCAAAGTCATCTTGGACCTGACACCAAAAGCACAAATGACAAAAGAAAAAAAAAATAGGCCAGGAGTGGTGGCTCATGCCTATAATTCCAGCACTTTGGGAGGCTGAGGTGGGCAGATCATCTGAGTTCAGGAGTTTGAGACCAGCCTGCCAACATGGTGAAACCTCGTCTCTACTAAAAGTACAAAAATTAGCCAGGTGGGGTGGCGGGAGCCTGTAATCCCAGCTACTCAGGAGGCTGAGGTAGGAGAATTGCTTGAATCTAGGAGGTAGAAGTTGCAGTGAGCCAAGATTACACCTGTACTCCAGCCTGGGCCACAAGAGTGAGACTCTGTCTCAAAACAACAACAACAAAAAATAGATAAATGGGACTTTATCAAAATGATAAACTTTTATACTTCAACAGAGGCCACTAAAATCAAGAAGCCACTACCCACAGAATGGGAGAAAATATTTGCTAATCATGCATCTCGCAAGTGACTAGTATCTAAAGTATGTGAATAACATTTGCAACTCAGTGATAAAAAGACAACTCAATTAAAATATGCTCAGGGCTTGGTGCAGTGGTGCAAGCCAGTAATCCTAGCTCTTTGGGAGGTCGAGGCAGGAGGATTGTTTAAGCCCAGGAGTTTGAGGCCACCCTGGGCAACATAGCGAGACCCTGTCTCTATTAGGCCGGGCGCGGTGGCTCACGCCTGTAATCCCAGCACTTTGGGAGGCCGAGACGGGTGGATCACGAGGTCAAGAGATCGAGACCATCCTGGTCAACAAGGTGAAACCCCGTCTCTACTAAAAATACAAAAATTCAGCTGGGCATGGTGGCCTGTGCCTGTAATCCCAGCTACTCAGGAGGCTGAGGCAGGAGAATTGCCTGAACCCAGGAGGCGGAGGTTGCGGTGAGCCGAGATCGCGCCATTGCACTCCAGCCTGGGTAACAAGAGTGAAACTCCGTCTCAAAAAAAAAAAAAAAAAAAAAATTAAAAATTAGCCAGGCGTGGTAGATAAAGTGACTGTTAAGGGTAAGAGGTTTCTTTTTGGGATGATGAAAATGTTGTAAATCGATTGTGGTGATGATTGCACAATTGTGTGTGTAGTAAACACCATTCAGTCGCATGCTTTAAATGGGTGAATTGTATGGAATGTGAATTATATTACAAATATATTTACATAATATAAAAATATATACTATATATAATATATTTATATATAATTTATATAATATAAAAATATATATTATATGTATATACATATATCTATTTTAGAGATAGGGTCTTGCTCTTTCCCCTTGTTGAGTCAAAAGTTGCTGCCAGATTTTATAAAGGCAGGATAGGTGAAATAAATCTCACATTGGGGCCAACCCTATCTAAAGCGACCTTAAAATTCAAGTAGAGTTCATTTGCAGCAAATTTTAAAATGAGAACAAAATGTGATTTATAAACTCATGTACAATTTTAGGCTTTGGTCTAGTTACTCTGGCTTACTCTTCAAATAGTCATTTATTTTGTTTATGCATTTTTTGGGTCTAGACTCAGAACAGCATTTAGTGCTGATGTCTTGACTTTGCTTCATGATGCCTGAGATCTCAGCAGAAGACTCAAAGGCTCAGGGCTTGAATGATTTGAAGGCTTGCTTACCTGCGCATTTGGCAACCGATGCTGCTTTGGTTGGTGGACTCAGTTCTTCTGCCTTATGAGCCTCTCACTGTGGCCTCTCCACATCAGTCTGGGCTTTCTCATGGTATAGCATCTGGGTTCCCAGGGCAGGCATCCCGGAAGAGCAAGAGGGGAGCAAGCTGTGCCATCTTCTACCATCTGTCTCCAGAAGTCCTACACTGTACTTCTGCTGCGTTCTGGGCAGCGAGGCAGTCACAGTGTCCTGGCCAGATTCCCATGGAAGGAAAGAATCTCTAGATCTTGATGGAGAGGGACAACATACGAGAAGCACATAAAATACTGCTCTGGAAACACTGTTGTGGACACTTTTTTAGGAAAATACAGGCTGCCACAGACCTGGAAGGGGACCTTATAGGCAGCTGGTAGGTTCTCCCATTTCCCAGATGAGGACACTTATGTGCAGAGGCATGCGGCATGGTCACGGTTGCATTCTGTGGTTTGTCAGGCTGGGACAGGCATGCAGCTTTTCTGACTCTAGGCTTGGGTCTTTCCCACGATGCCACCCTGCTGCCCTTTCCTAATCATGTAGTTCACTCACCCATGTCATAAGTGTTCCTACCTTTGGAGTTTTCTCTGATGAACAGACAGGATATCAGGAGCAAAACTAGCAGAGTCCCAGCACGTATTGGGCATGCACGTGTTTCCTATCCTTTTCTCCCTCTGGTTTTTTTAATTGACCCTCCATTTCAAAACAGAAGTCCTAGCTGACTTGTATACTGTGGCAACACCGTAGGATGGAGCCACTTCTTAGCGTTTGGAAACTAAATGGTAAATCTAGTTGAGCATTTCTGTTTGCCTTTTTTCAGGTGCTCAGAATTTTGATGTCATACGACTATCAACTTACAGAACAGCCTGCAAATTACGATTTGTACAAAAACGATGCAACCGTGAGTCATTTCTACTCATTTCTGTGATAGCTGGATAGAGTTTTCAATATTGTAAAAGACTTTAACATGTTCTGGTCATATTGTAATGTTAACTGAACTATTTTTGTCTTAAGTGTTTATCAGTATGTAAGCTTTGTAATGGAAGAACTTGTCATTTTACTCGTTTGCCCCTCAAAATGTTTAACAAACTCAATAATGTAGCTAGTTTTCAGGCTGGTGTGGTATTAATGTTCTTTAAATGGGAGAATCGATTTCTCTGTGTCTTCTATTAAGGAAATGCTTTATATAAAATTATGCTTTATACAAAATGTTTTATACAAAATTAATGCAATTTAGCAGCTTCTGGAGGAAAAGAAAAACACTAATGTTTTTGATAAAGGTATATAGTAATTGAAATTGATTTTCTTGATTAAGCTTAATATAATATGAATCAACCTTTTTTATAAATAATTGCTACCATGTGGATTATAAAATAAAGTGTGTGTGTCTGTATATATGTATATGTATGTCTGTGGTATATATGTAATCTTTCTTCTCTTTATTTCCGTGAAGATGAACTAACTCATGACAGAATTATTGTACTTTTCTTGTGTTTGTATGTATCAGTAAAAAACTATTTCATACAATGGAAAGAACATTAACCTTAGAATTGAATGTGTGGCGTGTTGAGAGCCTGACTAGGCTAGTGGCATTAATAATATAAAGTAAAAGATGCATTGTTCTAAAGGTTTTATTTTGTTACCTTTCACTTAGGATTTTACAGTCGATCTGAAAAAAATTTTGAGAATGTACAGGATAAGTAGTAGTCAGTTTTCAAGTATGTTTTTCTTACGTATGTTCAATTGTTCTTTCACTTTTTATTGAAAAGGTCAATAAATAGTCAATAAACAGAAGAAAATAAACAATATTTTTCACTGCTAAAGAGTCTTCTCATATACATTCATTCTTGATTCTGTACAAGAATGTTAGTGGCAGTGTCCATATATGAGGTCTGCTTTTTGATCCTCTTTGTCTTCCACTGGACTGTTTGTCTGTCCTTCTACCAATAACACACTGTTTCTTGTAGCCGTAACTACTATTAGAGTTTAGTAAATCTAGATGTCAGGCAAGGCAAGTCTTCCTACTTTGCTCTGTTTTTCTTTTTAAGATTCTCTGGGACAGTCTTTTTAATATTTATTTCCATATAAATTTTAGAATCTGCTTGCCAATTTCTACTGAAACCAACAAAATAAAATAAAGAATTCTCTTGTATTTTTTTTTTTTTCATTTCTTTCTTCAAGTATAATTTACAAACAGTAAAATTCCTCTTTTACTGTACAGTCCTGCAGGGATTTTGATTCGGATTGTATTGAATCAGTAAATCAAGTTGGGGAAAATTGACATATTTCCAACACTGAGATTTCCTCTTATGAATGTGGTATATGTTCATCCCTAGAGCTATTTAGGTCTTTAATTTCTTTGTAGAGATGTTACACATCCTTCACTGGATTTTTTATTTTTGTAATTTTTATTTTTTGAATCACAGTCACTCTGTCACTCAGGCTGAAGTGCAGCGGTGCGATCTTGGCTCACTGCAACTTCTACCTCCTGGGTTTGAGAGGTTCTCCTGCCTCAGGCTTCCGAGTAGCTGGGACTACAGGCATGCACCACCATGCCCAGCTAATTTTTGTATTTTTAGTTGAGACAGGGTTTTACCACGTTGGCCAGGCTGATCTCAAACTCTTGGCCTCAAGTGATCCACCCATCTCGGCCTCTCAAAATGCTGGGATTACAGACGTGAACCACCATGCCTGGCCCCTTCATTGGATTTATTACTAGGTCTTCAATGACATGATACTATTATTTTAAAATTTCATTGTTATGTTACTGATGTATAGAAATACAGTGATTTTTATATCTTGATCTCATTTCTAGCAGTTGTTCTCAACTCATATTAATTTATCTGTAGAATCTTCGATTTCTGTGTACATAGTTTTGTTATTTCTGAATAATGACAGCTTTATTTACTCATTTCCAATATGCTGATGATTTCTTTATCTGCATATTTATCTTGGTTTGGCCTCAAGTACAATAGAAGTGATGATAGTGAACATTTCTTATCTCATTCCCATGATCAGAGCAAAGCCTCTCGTTTTACTATGAAGAAATATGTTTTTGGCAAGTCCTTTGTAGGTAACATTTGTCTTAGCCTGTTTTCTGTTGCTTATAACAGAGTACCTGAAACTGGGTGATTTATAAAGAAAGAAATTTATTTCATACATTTATGGAGGCTGGAAGGTCTAAGACTGTGGGGCCATATATGTTGAAAACCATCTTGGTGCTGGGGACTCTGCAGAGTCCAGAGGCCATGCACAGCATCCCATGGTGAGGAGGCTGAGTGTGCTAGCGACGGTCTCTCTTCCTTTTTCTATAAAGCCACCAGTCTTACTCCCATGATAAGTCGTTAATTAATTAGTCCATTAATCCATGAGTGGATTAATCCATTCATGAAGGCAGAGCCCTCATGACTCAATCACCTCTTAAAGCCTACCTCTCAATACTGTCACACTGGGGATTAGATTACATTTCAACATCATTTTTGCAGTGGACAAATATTCAAACCATGACAACCTTAATCAGATTAATTAAGAAAGTTTCCTGGTAGTGTGTTTCTTTATTTCTAAAGATAAGGTTTCCTTTAAAAGTTGCCTTTTTGATAATGATTTCTAACTTAATTTCATTTTAATCAGAGAGCATGTTCATATAATTTTAATCCTTTAAAATTTGTTGAGATTTGCTTTATGGCTCAGGTTATGGTCTTTTTTTCTTTTGAGACAGAGTCTCATTCTGTGGCCAGTACTGGAGTGCAGGGGTGAGATCTCGGCTTACTGTACTCTGCCCACCAGGTTCAAGCAGTTCTCCTGTCTCAGCCTCTCAAGTAGCTGGGATTACAGGCGTGCACCATCACACCTGACTAATTTTTGTATTTTTAGTAGAGATAGGGTTTCACCATGTTGGTCAGGCTTGTCTTGAACTCCGCACCTCAAGTAATCCACCTGCCTTGGCTTCCCAAAGTGCTGGGATTATAGGCGTGAGCCACTGCGCCCAGCCAAGGATGTGGTTAATTTTTTTTTTTTTTTCTAAGATGGGGTTTCACCATATTGGTCAGGCTGGTCTCGAACTCCTGACCTCAGGTGATCCGCCCACCTCAGCCTCCCAAAGTGCTGGGATTACAGGCGTGAGCCACTGTGCCCAGCCAAGGATGTGGTTAATTTTTATATGTATCTTTTTGTACTTGAAAATAAAGCATATTCTCTCATCAGTGGAGGCTGTACTTTATATAGTGCTCATTATGCCTACTTTGTTGTGAAGTTTAATCATCTGTGTCTGTACTTTTTGAGTGTTTATTTGCACTATTACTTACTAAGAGAGGTGAGTTAATATCCCCCACTAAGCTTCTGAATTCCTTTGTGTCCCTTTGAGGTTCTATTTATTTTCGCTTTATATGTTTCAAGACTATTCTATTAGATGTAAATAAATGTAAAGTTCTTACATCTTTCCTTCTTTTCTGTTTACTGTTTGTTTTTTGGACTCTAGGGTCTCACTTTCTCACTTTGTCACTCAGGTTGAAGTGCAGTAACACAATCATAGCTCACTGAAGCCTTGAACTCCTGGGCTGATCCTCCTGCTGTAGCCTTCGCAGTAGCTAAGGATACAGGCATGTGCCACTGTGCCTAACTATTTAAAATTTTTTTGGGGGGTCATTGCATGTCTAAAGTCCGAGCAGCCCCGTCGGTAGGATGCCGCGTGGAAGCCGAAGCCGCACCTCCCGCACGGCCCCTCCGGCCAGCCGGGCCCCTCAGATGAGAGCTACGCCCAGGCCAGGACCAGCTGCTCAGCCACCAGCAGCGGCACCCCCCTCTGCAGTTGGCTCTCCTGCTGCTGCGCCCCGGCAGCCAGGTCTGCTGTCCCAGATGGCAACCACTGCAGCTGGCGTGGCTGTGGGCTCTGCTGTGGGGCACACACTGGGCCACGCCATTACTGGGGGCTTCAGTGGAGGAAGTGATCCTGAGCCTGCGAGGTCTGACATCACTTACCAGGAGCCTCAGGGAACCCAGCCGGCGCAGCAGCAGCAGCCTTGTTTCTATGAGATCAAACAGTTCTTGGAGTGTGCCCAGAACCAGGGTGACATCAAGCTCTGTGAGGGTTTCAGCGAGGTGCTGAAACAGTGCCAACTTGCAAACGTATTGGCCTAATCAAGAAGTTCAAACTGGAGAAATGGAAAACCAGCTCTCATAACCAAGCTAACTTAATATAAAAATTTAATTAATAGTGAAAGTATAAAGTGTAGCCTCTCCTGTCATTCCTAGCTTCCTTGCTTCAGAATTGAAATGGAAGGGGGTGTTCCTACTCTGTAGAATTTGGAGCTGGTCAAATGTGTGGCCTCCTTAAACTAGCTGTTACGATTTTATTCTTTGTGAGTTAATTAGAATAAAGTGATTTTTCTTTCCAAAAAAAAAAAAAAAATTTTTTTTGTGTGTGGAGATTAGGTTCCACTGTGTTCTTCAGCCTGGTCATGAACTCCTGGCTTCAACTGAAGCTAGGAGTGGGATTACAGACATGGACCACTGCACCAAGCCTCTTATATCTTTCTTATGAATTAAAACTTATATCATTATTCAGTGACCCTCTATATCTTTAACAATGTGTTTTGTTCCACCACTAAAAAAATATATAAAATTCATATATTGTAAAATTCACCCTTTTAGAGTGTACAATCTTTTCATTGATTTTTAGTGTATCCATAGAGTTGTATAACCATCATCACTGTCATATTCTAGAACATTTTCATCACCCTGGTAATAAACCACATACCCATTAACAGTTACTCCACATTCTTTTCATCTCCCATCTCTGGCAACTACTAATGTACTTTTGAAAAATGGATTTGTCTATCAGTACTTCATCCCCCCCCCCTTTTTTTTGAGATGGAGTCTTGCTTTGTGGCCCATGCTGGAGTGCAGTGACACGATCTTGGCTCACTGCAACCTCTGCCTCCTGGCTTCGAGTGATTCTCCTGCCTCAGCTTCCCGAGTAGCTGGGATTATAGGTGCCTGTCACCTCACCCAGCTAATTTTTTTGTATTTTTAGTAGAAACAGAGTTTTGCCCTGTTGACCAGGCTGGTCTCAAACTCCTGACCTCAGGGGATCCTCCTGCCTTGGCCTCCTAAAGTACTAGAAGTTTTCTTCTATTTTTAGTTTGTTGTGTTTTTATTATGAAAGGATATTTGATTTTTCCAAATGCTACTTCTGTGTCTATTGAGTTGATCATGTGGTTTTACAAAAAAAGCTCCCCCCTTTTTTTCTGTTACAAATAAAGTAACATCACCTTTATTGTGGTTAGAAATTGTCATCTACTTATATTTAAACCTTTTTTATGTCTTTGTGCTTTACACATATTCCTTGCAAACAGCATATAGTTTGATTATTTAAAAAAACGTGAATTTGCCAGTCTTTGTCTTTTAAGTGGTACGTTAGTATGTTTATAGTTATTGCAATTAACTGATATATTTGGATCCACACCAGCCATCTTTTTTTTTTTTTTTTTTTTTTTTTTTTTTTTTTTTTTTTTTTTTTTTTTTTTTTTTTTTTTTTTTTTTTTTTTTTTTTTTTTTTTTTTT
>NW_016107316.1:17149562-17151038 GCF_001604975.1 Cebus imitator | reverse complement strand
TTTTTTTTTTTTTTATACTAGGTATATAATTTCGTTGGTGGTTTTGATTTCTTTTCAGTACATTAAAATTATTTTGCAGTCTTCTGCCTCCTTTGTTGCTTGAAGTCAGGTGTCATTCTTATTTTTCTTTCAAAGAAATGTCTCTTTTCTGTCTAGTTGAATATTGTTTACTTTTTTGGTGCACTTAAGAAGTTGTTTTTATGTTCCATCCAGGAATTTTTGTCATGTTTCAAGAGGAGTGTAGACCCAGATACCCAGCCTACTTTATTACTGAAAATGAGATTTAAAAGAAAGTCAGCCTCTTAAATGTTAGAGGAAATATGCAATAGATAAATTTATTTTTGGCTGAGCTATGAGTTGTTGAGAGCTATGAGTCGCCTGGAGAGCATGTTAATATTTTACTTAATGCAGTTGTATTTCTCCCTGTCTCCTTAGGGTTATAAAGTTTGAGTCGTAAACTGTTGCTTTAGTTGCTAGGCTAAAGTAATACAATAAAGTGATTCAAGATGATACAGCAAATTTTCCAAAAGGGTAGAAGTTCTCATAAGTAGTTCTTGATCTTTTTTTCTCCAATTACCCATTGCTAGGAATAGCATGGGTCGCTGTTTGCAACGACGTGAATTACTGGCTATTTACATGTGAAGTCTGGAAGTGGTCCTTCCCCTACCGCTGTGGTGGCTCCTTGATGTTGTCTAGGACTGAAGTTCTTTATTTGACCACAGAATGTTTTTTTCCTCATTGTTGGCTAAAAAGTTTCTTCTCTTAAACTTAAGAACTAGTTGATAAATTTAAGAGTCCTATTGTGAATGTAGTACCACACTTTAAAATTGTTGACAGCTTATTTTCTTTGTCTTTTAGTTCATCTTGTTGATATCTGGAACATGATTGAAGCCTTCCGAGACAATGGCCTTAATACACTGGACCATGCCACTGAGATCAGTGTGTCTCGCCTGGAAACTGTCATCTCCTCCATCTACTATCAGTTGAACAAGCGCCTTCCTTCTACTCACCAAATTAGTGTGGAACAATCTATCAGCCTCCTCCTCAACTTTATGATTGCTGCATATGACAGGCTAGTACCTTCCCTTACATGCTTACTTCATTTTAAGAACACCTGTCTCTGAATCATTCTTCTTCCATACTTCCTTGCTAAGGGCTGGCAACTTAGAATCACAGTTAAAAGGGAAATTATTCAATGCAAGCCCTTCTAGAAACTGGTTCATAGTGACTTACTGTCCTAAAGCGTGGCATATATTAAACTCTGGAATATTATGGAGAATCACAACATTTGAGATGTATGGTTTGGGAAAATTACAGACACCTTAATACAGCTGTTCTCTAGCTCATGAAAAAAGCCAAGTTTTGAATTTGATTATGGGGCTTTCTATTTGACTTTTAAGGCTCTTTCTTTTTTTTTTCTATGCCTAGTTTGTTCAAAAAGCTAATCTTTTTTTACTCTGTAATATCAAATATTGG
>NW_016107316.1:17111536-17149485 GCF_001604975.1 Cebus imitator | reverse complement strand
TTTTTGAGTTAGAGTTTCGCTCTTGTTGCCCATGCTGGAGTACAATGGCGCCATCTGGGCTTACCGCAGCCTCCGCCTCCCAGGTTCAAATGATTCTTCTGCCTCAGCCTTGTGAGTAGCTGGGACTACAGGCGCGCGCCACCATGCCCAGCTAATTTTTGTATTTTTAGTAGAGACAGGGTTTCACCATGTTGACCAGGATGGTCTCGATCTCTTGACCTCTTGATCCGCTAGCCTCGGCCTCCCAAAGTGCTGGGATTAGAGGTGTGAGCCACTGCACCCGGCCTAATTTTGTAACGGGGTTTCTCCATGTTGGTCAGGCTGCTCTCGAACTCCTGGCCTCAGGTGATCCACCCGCTCAGCCATCCAAAGTGCTGGGATTACAGGCATGAGCCACTGTGCCCAGACAAATTGATTTTCTCTTTATGTCTAGAAACCTATTTTAAATTTTTTCAATGCAGAACATAGTTTAGTAGATCTTAAAAGAAGAAAGCTATTTAAATGTTCAATTAAAAGGAAATGATTTGCTGTACTTATATTTATAGAGAAGTAAGTTGGTATTGTAAAGAATGAAACAAAAAAATTGTAAAGCACAGATTTATGATTGTGGAAGTACAGAGGTTAAATGGTGATGTTCTATGAACCAAGAGTTCTAGTTTCTGATACTTGCTATCCTCTTGGCCATCTGATTTGAATGGATTAATTGTCTCTGCTTCATTTTTTGCTGTCTCTAGACCTTCTTTGGGTACATATATTTGTAAAATGCTTTCAGTTGTATCTTATAATAGTAAGGAGTCGGTGAATTAGTGGTAAAACTATGGAAATATCAAAGCCAAGTCATAATTTAAGCACTCACTAAATTCACAACATTTTTATAAGCTGTTATCAAATTAGACCTTGTATCCATTTAATAGAAAATTATTTAAAGAAATTTGAATTTTTTTTTTTCAGATAGGTTCTTGTTGTGTTTCCCAGGCTGGTATCAAACTCCTGGGCTCAAACAATCTTCCCTTCCAGCCTCTCTAGTAGCTGGCATTACAGGTGTGTGCCACTGTGCCCGGCAGAAATCTGAATTTTAAAAATAAGAGTCTATAAGTGGCATAAGTCCCAGGATTCTAATGCCATTTTTTAGTAATTTAAGTTAGTGACTCCATAGGTTAATTTTTTCCTGCCCAAGAACTGGCTTTTTGTTTCAAAACCCTTAGTAAAAAGTGTTATTCTGTGGTAAGTAAGCAGCACCTTATCATGACACTGACTTATTCAGTAAATCAATTCAAGGATCACACCACACTAACTCAAGAAACAATATTATTTTTTAAAGTCAGAAATAGAAACCGTCTTACTGTCTGCAAATGGTCAAGCAGAGATGAAAACCTTGGATTCCATAATCATGTTAAATAAGTTAAATACTGTGGCGTCTTAGTCCACTTGGCTGCTCTAACAAAATGCCATAAACTGGGCACTCTATAAACAACATACGTTTATTTCTTGCAGTTCTGGAGGCTGGGAAGTTCAGGGTCAAGGCAGATTCTGTGTGTGGGGAGGGCCTGCTTTCTGGCTCCTAGACGGCACCTTTTTGTGGTATCCTCATGTGACAAAGGGGGCAAAGGAGTTCTCTGGAACTTCTTTTATAAGGGTGCTAATTTCATTCATGAGGACACCCTCATGACCTAATCATCTTTGAAGGTCCCACCTTCTAATACTGCACTTTGGGGGTTAGGATTTCAACATATAAATTTTGGGGGAGCACAGGCATTCAGGTTATAGCATATGGCTAAAGAAGGAAGGGGAAGGAAGACAACAGAGATAGTAAAAGGGGGACCTTAGAAACAGAAAGTACAAAGATATCTTGGTTCATATTCAGAGAAGACTAGACACATACAGAGAGACTACGAGAAGTAAGTGGACAGTGAA
Source organism: Cebus imitator (assembly GCF_001604975.1). Lineage (NCBI taxonomy): Eukaryota > Metazoa > Chordata > Mammalia > Primates > Cebidae > Cebus > Cebus imitator. The sequence goes on along the minus strand of NW_016107316.1, from coordinate 17,147,571 downwards.
TCAGATGAAGGCAGATGAGTAGAAACACACACTGAAAATAACTAGTTAAAAAAAAAAGATGAGTGAGTTAAGAAGAGTAAGGGATATAATAATAACAGTTATTAGTGTGTTGGGTAATTTTCGCTTTGATTTGTTTAAAACAGTTACTATGGTATCAGAATAAATGATTACATCTTTACTAACCTTGAAACCTTTATATGACAAGAGCTTATTTGGCTATCTAGAAGTTTAAAATTGACCTTCTTGTGTTGGAAAAAAAGAAAGAATCTGATTATCAGAATTTCATTTTTGAAAACCGGGGCATTTTGTTGTTAAATACTTTAAATGTTAGTCTTTTTATTGATTGGCTACTTTATTACTTAGGCTGGAGAGTTCCTTTCATACATGGACTACCTAGTTATTTGTTTTAATTGATCCATCCTGCCTTTGTATTTCATAATTCCATGAGGTTAAAATTTGAAAGCAAAAATTACTTAATCTCTCACCTCTAAATTTATAGTCCTTGTTTTTGGCCAGATGATTTCTGACTATTATAATAAAGCATGAGACCCTAAAACAGCAGTCAGGAACAAATAGGGTCTAAAACTTTTCCTTAAGTATTTTCTTACGACCTAGTTTTTTAATACTGAGAGTTCTGAATGTGTTATATTTTGATAATTAAAAACATTGAAAAGGACAGAGACTTTACTTTGAAATTTCAGGCTTCTGGAAAATTAAAAAAAAAAAAAAAAAAAAGAAAGAAAGAAAAGCACAGAGACCAATATTTACAAAACCCCTGGGTGCAGGATCTTAGCGAAAGCCACAAGGAGTTGTGAAAACACCGCTAGCTGCACTTTTTCCCTCTCAGGCTCTCCAGCACAATATTATTGGTAATCATAAAGATTCTTTAACCAATATAGTAAGGATATCCAAATTCCCAGCAAGAGGGAATCTTTACTCTGCTACAGCTGAGCCAATTTCACACTTTAAGATTTGTTACTTACAAATCCCCTTTTTATTTCCAACCTTGGTATTAGTTCAGTGTCTTTAGGTGTAAGTAGTAGAAAGCCTACCCATGTGGCCTTTTTAAATAAGAATATGGGTACAGGCTGACAAACTGAGGGGTCCAGAGGCAGGCCGGCCCCTGATCTTGGTTGCATTAGAGCTCTGGCTTCATTTCTTTGAGTGGCTTTGCCCTCTACTTATATCAGCTCTATCCTTAGGCTGACTTCACAAAATGCCTGTGAGCAGCTACTACTAAATACATCCTGTTTGAAGTTGAGGTTAAGGAAGAGTTGGCTTCTTTCAACACCAAGCAAAAGTACCCAAGTCTTCCTCCAGAACTATGTAGTTTGCCAGGTATATGTAGGTGTTAGGCTTTAGAGCTCAAATCAGAATTTATGCCTCTGGAGCAGAGAGTGGTTTAATTCTTACCCTGACCTCATGGTGCCATATGTAGGGGATGGATTAGATATGAGGAGACCTCCGTATTCACCATGCATTTCATGAAGGGCATCATACACTTGTGGTTCCCTTTCTCATTGAGTGGCCTCACCAGCCACCCAGTTACTTAAACCTGAAACCTGAGAATCATTTATAACTCTTCTTCTTTCTACCTCAGTCCCACACCCAGTTGGTTGCCAAGATCTGTCCTTTCTGCCTCTCGAATATCTCTCAAATCTATCTGCTTCTCTCCATCTGCACTGCTACCATCCCAGACCATCTTCCTTTTTCCCCGGAACTACTGCCATGACTTCTGACTGATCTTTGCGCGTGTACTCTTTCTTCCTTCATTTATTCATTCATTCTTAGAAATAATAAACATTCATGCACACACTAACCCAGAAACTTGAACATTGACCCTGGCTTGCAGTATCTCTGTCCTTGACAAAATCAGATGTTCACTTTAGGTGCAGGTCAGTGGGATAAGACAGGAGAGGATAGTTTTTGTTGTTTTTCATTCCCTCTTGCATTTTCAGGCTTCCGTCAGAGTTATTTTCCCTCTGCCTGAAGAATAATATGCTTTGGTATTTCCTTTGTGCAAGCAGATTGTGACCTGCACATGTGGCTAAAAACATTAGCTTCGTTTTTGTTAGAAAATTTCACCTTCATTCCTTAAGAATATTTTTACTTAGTATACAGTTCTTCATTGACAATGCTTTTCTTTTTTTTTTAAAGACGGGGTTTCACCATGTTGGTCAGGCTGGTCTTGAACTCCTGACCTCAGGTGATCCGCCCGCCTTGGGCTCCAAAGTGCTTGGATTACTGGCATGAGCCACCAGGCCCGGCGACAATGTTTTTCTTTCAACATTTTAAGAATGTTTTTCCAATATCCATTTGTTTTCATTATTTCTGTTGAGAAGTCAATTGTAGGTGTAATCTTTGCTGGTAATTTCTTCATGTCCTGTGGCAACTTTTAAGATTTTCTTTGTGTTTCTGGTTTTAAACAGTGTTACCATGGTAAGTCATGGTGTGACTTTCTTTGTATTTATCCTACTTGTTGTTCATTGAGCTTTTTGTACACGTGGTTTGATACGTGTTACCTGTTTTTTAAAATTCTCACTCATTTTCTCTTCATACATTGTTTATTCCCAATACTCTCCTCTCTTCTGAGACTTATTATTTAAAAAAAACCTATTACCACATAATATCGTTCTGAGACTTTAAATAAATGTATAGTATGCCTCTTGCTGTCTCCTCAATATTTTTTCTATCTTTTGTGAATTTGGTATCAATTTTTCATTCTGGGCTTTGTTCTCTATAATTTATCCTATAATATGTCTTCCAATTTACTTATTCTCTTTTCGCCAATGACTAATCTGCTCTCAAACCCACCAGGTTCTTTTACTTTAAAAAAAAATTTATTTATTTATTTATTTATGAGATGGCATTTTGCTCTTCTTGCCCAGGCTGGAGTGCAATGGTGCAATCTCGGCTCACCACAACTTCCACCTCCCGGGTTCAAATGATTTTGCTGCCTCAGCTTCCTAAGTAGCTGGGATTACAGGTGCACACCACCACGCCCAGCTAATTTTTTGTGTTTTAGTAGAGATGGAGTTCCACTGTGTTGTCCACGCTGGTCTCAAACTCCTGAGCTCAGGTGATCTGCATGCCTTGGGCTCTCAAAGTGCTGGGATTACAGGTGTGAGCCACCACGCCCAGCCCCAAACCCACCAGGTTCTTAATTTTAATGATTTTGTTTTTTAGTTTAAACATTTATATATGGTAGATTTTTAAAAATTGTTTTGGTTTTCAGTTCTCTACCAAATAACTCATTCTTGTCTCTTATTCCTTAAATATAGTAAACATAGTTATTGCTTATCAGAGCCTAAAATATCTGAGACAGGTCTCAGTCAATTTGGGGAGTTTATTTTTTCAAGGTTAAAGACACATCCATAACATGGCCCCAGGAGATTCTGACAACATGTGCCCAGGGCGGTCAGAGTACTGCTTGGTTTTATGCATTTTAGGAAGACATGATACATCAATCAAATACATGTAGATTTACATTGGTGTGATCTGGAAGGGTGGGACCACTTGAAGAGGGACAGGGAGCTTCCAGATCATCGTAGATTTAAACATATTCTGATTAGCAGTTGGTTGAAAGAGTTCTGATAAGGAGTTGTGGTGAGCTAGGTTTTATCACACAGATGAAGCCTCCAAGTAGCAGGCTTCAGAGAGAAGAGACTGTAGATGTTTCTTCTGAGACTTAATGTCTGTGTTGGTGTGAATGCTGGAGGGGTATGAGGCATGTCCATCCCCCACTTCCCATCATGGCCTGAACCAGTCTGTCAGGTGAAATTTTACAGTGCCCTGGCCCGGGAGGGAGTCCACTCAGATGGTTGCAGGGGACCTTTGAATTTTATTTTTGGTTTATACTTAAATCTAATATCTAGATTTCCTGTGGTTCTTTTTGTACTATTTGTTGTTTCTGGTTTTCATTCATGATGTTTTATTTCCTATTTGCCTTTTTATTTTTTGTTATAGCCAAACATTCTATAGCAAAGTTATTTTTATTATATACCAGATATTATGTTGCAGAATGATTTGCAGGGATAAGTTGAGGCCTAGGATAACGTTTTCTTCTGGAGAGGACATATGTTTGCTTCTGCCAGGTGCCTAGAGACCTTAACAATCCAGGATCACCTCAGTTCAGTTTCTGATTCAGTGCCTGTGAGGACCTGTTTACCTCTGGATACTATTACCTTTAGGTGAAGTCTTTGGGCTCTCAGCCCAAGATAATAGGAGAGCAGGGTAAGCAGAACCACATGTCCTGCCAAGGGACTCCTTCTGCCTCGGCAGGTCCAAGCCTCCATGTCTTTCTCCTTGTCCTCTATATCATCAACAGGTTACTCTATTCTTCAACAATTTTGCTTCCCCCTCTGGAATCAAATCACTTGCATGGATTTCATCCATTGGGCATCCTCCCTGGGCATCCAGCCTCCCCTGCATTGGGTAACTTCACTTGGTTAGTTCTCAATAATATCTATTCAAGGAGATCTTAAAAAACTTTCTCTATCTTTTCTTTTTTGCTCAGGGGAAGAGTTGATCAGAACCACCTAGTGTGCTATTACCAGAAATTCATTATTTCTTCAAATATTTCCTCTGTTCCTGGTTTCTCTTTTTTTGACTCTTGGCATTTCTACTTCTTTCCTCTTTATCTATTAATGTTCCTCACATATGGCTTAATTTATTTGACTTTGCTTCCTTTTAGAAGAGTTTGCTGATCTGTCTTTCTGCTCATTAATTTGTTCTTCCTCTGGAGCCATTCTGCTGTTTATTCCATCTGTTATTTCATTTTTTGTTTTTGAGACGTAGTTTCACTCTTGTTGCCCAGGCTGGAGTGCAATGGTGTGATCTCGGCTCGCCGCAACCTCCGCCTCCTAAGCTCAAGCAGTTCTCTTGCCGCAGCCTCTCGAGTAGCTGGGATTACAGGCGCCGACCACCACACCTGGCTCATTTTGTATTTTTAGTAGAGATAGGGTTTCTCCATGTTGGTCAGGCTGGTCTCCAACTCCCAACCTCAGGTGATCCACCCGCCTCGGCCTCCCAAAGTGCTGGATTACAGGCGTGAGCCACCGTGCCTGGCCTTCGCCTGTTATTTCTTTAGCTATAGCTATTGTATTTTCCATATGTAATATATATCTGATGTATTCTTTTTTGGGATTTGTGGTTCTTGTTTTATATTGTCTTTTTAAACATGTTTATTCTTATTTTTAAATTCTTGGTCCATTTGTTCTAGTACTGATGCTTCTGAACCTGGTGTATGTTGTCCTGCTTTGTTTTGTTTTTTTAGGTAGCTGTATCCCTGTGTCTAAGGACTAGTGAAGGAGTGGACGTTTGCTAAGAATGTGGGCCAAACTTGGACATGTGGGCTAGATTGTCCACATGTGTGCATGGTCCTTTGAAGTATGGGCTGTGCTGGAGGTGGGAAAGAAGGGGGATCAGATTCTTCCCACGTGGGAGTATAGGCTGCCTTACAGTTCTAAATTTGAACATGACATTCCTGCCATTATAAAGGTATGCTGGTCAGGGTACAAAGATAGAAACACATACACACACATATTTTTTTTCTATAGTCCAGGCTGGAGTGTAGTGGTGCAATCTTGGCTCACTACAACCTCTGCCTCCTGGATTCAAGTGATTCTCATGCCTCAGCCTCCCGGGTAGCTGGAACTACAGGTGCATGCCACCACGCCTGGCTAATTTTTGTATTTTCAGTAGAGATGGGGTTTCACAATGTTGGCCAGGCTGGTCTCAAACTCCTGGCCTCAAGTGATCCACCTGCTTTGGCCTCCCAAAGTTCTGGGATCGTATACAGCCATGAGCCACCGCATCTGGCCAAATTGCTCTTACAACTTTATTTCTGATTTTTGAATCTTATTTTTTACTCATGTTTTTTATCCATTTCTGTTTTACAAATGAGTCTGTGGCCTTTACCAAAGTGTTGGTTCAGAGATACAATGAAATTTCATTTAAAAATGTAACAAACTNAAAAAAAAAAAAAAAAAAAAAAAAAAAAAAAAAAGATACAGCTAATGAAACTAGGTTTGGATAAAATCTGTAAAATATATATAAATCTAAAAAATACAAAATACAGTTTTGAACATGTCATTTAAAGGCCCAGGGTTATTGTTTACCATCTAAAATAACACTTGGTAGAAAATATTCTTGCTAATTTGAACAATTCAAAGATTCCTTTGGTATAAAGATACTTATATATGATGGATTTATATGAAAAAATTCCTGTGTGGTTTGCAAATGTGGCTAACAACCATTTAAAAATGTTGTTTTAGCAGTTTAATTTGAATACATTAAAAAGTTGCATTGTTCCCTCTTAATAGTGAATGTTTAAAACAAAACAATACAAAACAAAGCAGAAACAAACAGTCCATTTTAAATAAAAGCAAATGTATTCCATAAATTCTGAATCTTCCCAGCCTAGCACATTATGGAATGGATGTTGCTGAAAAAAGATAATATTAGGTTACAGCCTTCTTCATTAGTGATTTTTAAACAAAACTGTAATTTCCTGGGAGGCACAGACATTTCATGTGTTGGCGTACAGTATTTATTTACATCCCTGCTTGTTTTTAGAAGGATTCAGGATGATAAGAAAAAAGCCAGCCAAGTAAGATCAGAGTCCTAGTGCTGAGTGGGAAAATTTTCCACTGCTGTAGCACATTTAACTTTATTTTTTTTTTAAGAGACAAGGTCTCTCTCTGTCACCCAGGCTGGAGTGCAGTAGCATGATCATAGCTCACTGCAGCTTCAAACTCCTGGGCTCAAATGATCCTCCTGCCTCAGCCTCTGGAGTGGCTAGAAATACTGGGTGCCTACCAACATGCCTGGCTATTTTCTTTTTCTTTTAAAAATTTCGGAGCTGTTTCTCAGTGTGAACAGGCTAATTAGTTTATTTTTTATTTTGTGTGGAGATAGGGTCTTGCTTTGTTGCCCAGGGTGGTCTTGAACTCCTGGCTTCAAGGGATTCTCCTGCCTCGACCTTCCAGAGTCTTGGGATTACAAGCACGAGCCACCACACCTGGCCAGGCATCACTTACTCTTTATCTTGTAGCTTTTATCCCAAGAGAAGTCATGAGTTTGTGCTAATTTCCAGACAAAAACCTGGATTCAAAATATGCAGACTTACAAAGGGTTTTACCATTAGCTAATATTTCAGAAGTATTTTTTTGTTTATTCTTTTGTGCATCTTTTATTTTATTTTTTTTAAAGGGCAGGAGAGATACTTTTTCTGAGTGTGTTTTTTTTCCCTTGCCTTTGTTTTTTTCTGAAAGAGGAGAGAAGTAGTAACCAGTCCAGAGAGACTTCTCCTGTCCATTCAGTACTTCACTTTGAAATTAATCTGATTAAGACACTATTTCATCATGTAACTTCCCACTTCAGAAACCTTCAAAGAATCCCGGTAGGTTTGAATTAAGCTCACACCCTTCAGTTTGGTTTAATGATAACAGTGCTTAGCTCCCAGCCCACACCAAGCTCTAATTACACCCCTGGAGACACTTCTTTTCCAACATGACGTGCTCATTTCCCCCAGACAGATGCCATGCGTTCTGTTTCCCTTCAACTCCCATGTCTATCTGGGATTACCCAGTCTCCTTTTCCTCTGTCCAAATATTTTCTGTTTCTCAGGATTCAGCTCAAGTTTTTATTTACTGTGTAGTCTGCCTTATTATCACCAATCCCATTTTCATCCCTTTGATGACTTACAGTCCTTGTTTGTATTATTATTTTGGCCTTTAATTACATAATGTTGTAAACTGCTTCCTAAGTGTTCAAAAAGGAATGGAAATCCTTGAGAGCAGAGATTCTGCTTTATATTTCTTTCATTCCTCAATTAGTATAATGCTAGATTATTTATAAATGTTTATAACATTGAAATGAAAAGCAGCAGGCATTCTGATTGTGATAAAATTAAATAATATTCTAAGTTGATTTTACTTGATTAAGCTGTTTGACATTTGCCAAATGGATTCTTGATTTGCAGTTGATTATTGCAAGATCCATTCACTGTGACGTTTTGTAAATTAAGATTAATTGGCAAAATGTGAGTTTTTGAAAATCAAAGAGAGATGCTCTTATTACTTTTAGCTACATATGATAATCAGACTGGTAATAGTGCTTCTGAAGTTGAAGTCTGTTTTCATGTGAGAAATTTATGGTTGGCAGCATCCACAATCATTTGCTAAAGAGGTAGAAACACCTTGTTTTCTTAAGTACAAAATACTCCCTGTAGTCTTGTTTTCAAAAGTATTAATTTGAATAGCAAACTCCTACTAGATAGTGTAAAGCTAGAAACATCATCCAGATCAGATTAGTTTTAAATATTGAAAGGCAGAATTTGAGGCCTTATTGAACTGAAGCGAATGATTTCCCATCCACAGGGAACAGGTGGGGACTGCAGAGGCTTCTGAAGGTAGCTGCATGTTAAAACATAACAGCGTTTATTCAGGGTGACTCACTGTCTGCTTAGCTTGGCACAGAGCTAATAATGGTGTTTTCACAGTGTTGGATAATAAGAACTCTTTTTAGAAGTCATGTGCATCATTTATTGTCAGACTGTAAAATGATAGGGCTGTGGAAATGAATCATGCAGAGAAGGCTGACGAAGAGAATTATCATGTCCTTTACTGAAGGAGGACATTACCTGGAGGGCTTCTATTTGAGTGGGGTTAAAATAACAAGTTTCTTCTGTCCTATCATCTCAACAAATATTACCTGCTTATCTTTTCATCTTAGTGTCTTGATATAGACGTTAGTATTCACTGTTAATTGTGTTGTATTTCAAATGTTGACCTATACCAATCCACTCTATAGCTATTATAGGCCAGATTTGAAGTGAGTTACATTATTTGTGATGAAACCGGGTTAAATATCTTTTCCAAATCTTGTTTGAAGGAGTCAATTCTGGTATAAACTTGGATTTTGAATTGGAAGTAGTGAAAACATGGACGTTTGTGAGGTTGTTTGTGCCTTGGCCAGGGGTAGCTAATTATTCAGTTTTAAGTGTCATTTGACCAGTATACACAGAAAAATTTCAGGTATCTGGTGGGAAGGATCAAGAATGAGTTCTTCAAAGAAGAAGGAATCAGTCAGATCAAGAACAAAATCATGCGGTATCAGGGTGCTGAGTAGCTGTAGTTTTCTCTCTGCTTGCCTCTAGTTGTAGAGGAAGAATGCTGGGGCTCTAAAGCAACATGAGAAAAGCAAAGGCAATGCTTCCTCTTGGCCTTGCTTGCAGGCAGTTGTAGGAAGTTAGGCTTAAAGTAGACTGAGAGGTTTCAATGCCAAGAAAAGCATTCAGCACAGAGGAGTAACTGCTGATGCTTGGCCCGCAAAGCAATCAGTTGAGAGAAAGGAGCAAGCTAAGGTTTTTTTCTTTTACAAGGGAAAAATATAAGTAACATGATTTGTGGAAGTAAGGATGTTGAGATTACCCCTTCATTAATTTTATTGACTAACTATTTCTTTCTTTTTTTTTTTTTGAGACGGAGTCAGGCTGGAGTGCAGTGACTCGATCTTGGCGCACTACCACCTCCACCTCCCGGGCTCAAGTGATTCCCCTGCCTCAGCCTCCTGAGTAGTTGGGATTACAGGCGCATGCCACCACGTCCAGCTAATTTTTGTGTTTTTAGTAGAGTCGGGGTTTCACCATGTTGGTCAGGCTGGACTCAAACTCCTGACCTTGTGATCTGCCCGCCTTGGCCTCCCAAAGTACTGAGATTACAGGCGTGAGCCACTGCACTCGGCCAAATAACTATTTCTTCTTTAATAAGTTTCTTTTTAATTTTTTTTTTTTTTTTAGACAGGGTCTTGCTCTGTTGCCCATGCTGGAGAGCATGCCCAGTGAGCCGAGATTACACTGCAGCCTCCACCTCTTGAGTTCAAGCGATTCTCCTGCCTCAGCCTCCCATGTTGCTGGAACTACAGGCGTGCACCACCATGCCTGGCTGATTTTTGTATTTTTATTAATAGTAGAGATGGGGTCTTGCCATGTTGGCCAGGCTGGTCTCAAACTCCTGGCCTCAAGTGATCCACCTGCCTTAGCCTCCCAAAGTGCTGGGATTGCAGGCGTGAGCCCCACCATGCCTGGCTTCTTTAAAAAGTTTCTGTAACTGTATTTAAATATACAATTATTACTTTTGTGTATATTTTTGTTTATATTAATATTTCCTTTTGAAGAGTATATAAACCTTTTGATAGCACAAACTGTGAGCCTAAAGTGGTAAATGATGATAAGTGATATGAGTGGGGAAGACTGGCTAATCATTAAGACCTGAGCCATTCTCAGGATGCATACTTACTTATAAATGTATTCTTAAACATAAAAGAGTTACTAAGTATTTTCCCCAAATCTGTCCTGTCTATAAATTCATCCTGCTCACATTTACTATGATCTTCAATCTCAGATTCCTCTACTTTTACCTGAACTTAAAACTCCTGCCACTCTGCTTAGTCTGTTTATCCTATTGAGTTGCACATTGACACTTCCATGCATATCCCCTGACCCTTAATAAAGCATATGATATTAAGCATACATACATTTGTGCACCTGAAAGTGCATACAGGCAGAGGGAAGAGAAGATTCATGGTTTGTTAGGTGGGAGATTATGTGTGGAGATTTCTACGTGGCTGTTACTGAGTAAGAAAAATGGTTAAACAGTGGATTGCAGAGATGAGGTATTAAAGGAGCGCACATTACTGGCAATGCTTATTTGAGGGATTAAGGAGTCTTTTTTTAAAAAAAAACTATAAATAGCCTGAACTAGATTATTTTGTAAATTAACAGATTCCTTCATCAGAGACCAGACATTGAGACTAATATTAATCCTAATGAATGGAAAAGAAGGGTTTTAGTACTGATGAAGGTTAATTGAGAATTATATCTGTTATTCTATAATCAAATATGAGAATTTCTGAATCTAGGACTAATATTTACAACAGGCTTGAGTTAAAGAATATTGAATAAGGATGCAAAGTGTTGTAAAATATTAGTGTTTCTAAAACATTTTGAAGATTAAGAAAGTGTTGTACAAGTGCTATTATAATATTTAGAAGTTAAGATGTCATAGTACCCATTAAGACCCATTGTATTGTGTTTATGGATGAGTACTAATGAGTTAAGTCTCTTCTCACTGAAGAGTTGGGAGTGACATGGCTGTCTTGCTAGTATGCTGGACTCTGTTACACTTTTCTGTCTGCCTGCATAGGTAGCATCAGTTTTATCCCTGTAGCAAGGAATAGGTAGTTTGTCTCTTTGAAGGAAGAGAATGAGATTTGGAGCCAGAATGATTTACACAAATGCAGTGTGATTAATTTTCTGTAATCTTTTATTATGCCCTTTGATTTACCATGGCCAAAAAAATAAAAGCTAAAGTCTTACTGTTGCATTCAAAGCTCTGTGTTGGTGGTTCTCAGCTCTGGATGCGTACGAGAATAACAGAAGGAACTTTTTCAACGTGACATGAACAGGATGGGGTTTAGGCATCTGAATAGTATCTTTATTCTCTTGCCTTATTGAGGATTTGTATGGGTTTAGAACTCTAAAAATATATGAGAAATGATCTTGTTGATTTCTACAGAAATGCCCCATTGTGAATTCAATTGGGAATTGCGAAATAATAAGAAATATACATGTTGGTCTCTGCCCTCAGTCTCTGGCACAGAGCCCCTGAGACCCTTGTAATTTCCTGAGTGATAGGGATGGCAGGAAAGACAGAGCTCCTGATAACCCCTTGATAGGTGGTAGAATCTTTTGTTTTAATATTTGGACTTTGACCCTAGTTCTTTCCATGGGACTCCTAAGACCTTTGTAATTTCCTGAGTGATAGGAGCATCTTTTGTACTAAAGAGGGCATTCTTGGTGGGCTCCTGGATAACCTCAGGATATAGACTGATTGCCAGGGGAACTAACCGTGTGATTGATTAGAGAGTTGGGACATTCAGCCCCACCCCTTAACCTCCAAGAAGGGAGAGGGGCTGAAGGCAGATCATCAATGGCCAAAGATATAATCAGTCACCCCTGCATAATGAAGCCTGTATTAAAAACCCAAAAGGACTATGTTTGGAGAGCTTCCAGAGAGCTGAACAGGTGGAAGTTCCTATAGCGTAGTGTAGCACACCTGGGGAAGGCATGGAAGCTCTGTGCCCCTTCCCACAAAACACAGCCTATGCATCTCCTCCATCTGACTGTTCATCCGTATTTTTTATAGTATCCTCCATAAGTAAGTGGTTAAATATAGGTGTTTTCCTGAGTTCTGTGAGCCAGTCTAGCAAACTAATCAGCCCAAGAAAGGGCCATGGGAACCCTGGATTTTATAGTTGATTGGTCAGAAGTATAGGTGACAGCCTACTACTTGCTACTGATATACAAGGTGAGTACTGAGCCCTCAACCTGTAGGATCTGATGCCATCTCCAGGTAGTGTCGGACTGGAATTAGATTATAGACATCCAGCTGGTATCCGCTGCAGAACTGCTTGCTTGATGTGTGGGGAAATAACTCCCTGTGGATCTGGTGTCAGAAGTGAAGCGCTGTGTAAGAGAGTAAGAAAAACAGTTTTGAAACCCTGTCTCTACTAAAAATACAAAAATTAGCTGGGTGTGGTGGCGTGCGCCTGTAATCCCAGCTACTCAGGAGGCTGAGGCAGGAGAATCGCTTGAACCTGGGAGGCGGAGGTTGCAGTGAGCCCAGATCTCGCCATTGCACTCCGGCCTGGGTGACAGAGTGAGACTCCATCTCAAAAAAAAGAAAAACAGTTTTGTTTCATTTTTTCTCCTCCATCATCTCCTCAGAGGATTGCATTGAATCACAACAGGATTCTGATCAGTTTGGAGAAAACTGACATTTAAATTACCGAGTCTTCCATTTTGTGAACATAGTATATCTCTCTAAATCTTTGATTTCTTTCATTCGTTTTTTGTAATTTTCAGCATACAGATCTTGAACATGTTTTAAAAAATGACTTTTAAGTATTTATATTTCTGTTGCTATTACATTTCCAATAGTCTTCTGCTAGTTTAAAGAAATAAAATTGAATTTTTTATGTTAACCTTGCATTCTGGTGTTGTTAAACTCACTTATTGTAGTGCTTTTTAGTAGTTCTGTAGCTTTTCTTTGTATGTTTATAAGGATTTTCTACATATGATCATATTGCCTGGAATGGACAGTTTTATTTCTTTACTTCTAATCTGTATGTTTTTTGTTTATTTTTTCTTATTTCACCACCTGGGTTCCGGAGTGTGATGTTGACAAGTAGTTGTGGGAGCAGCCCTCTTGATTTATTCTTGATCTTAGGGGAAAAGCACTCAGCCTTCCTTCACTGAGTGTGATGGTCACTGTGATTATTTTTAAAGATGCCCATTGTCGGCCGGGTGTGGTGGCTCACGCCTGTAATCCAAGCACTTTGGAAACCAAGGTGGTCAGATCACCTGAGGTCGGGAGTTCAAGACCAGCCTGACCAACATGGTGAAACCCTGTCTTTAAAAAAAGAAAAAAAGGAAAAAAAAAAGCCCATTGTCACATGGAAGAAATTCTCTTTTTTCTCCCCAGTTATCTGAGAGCATCAGGGATTGATGTTGAAATTTGTCATCTGCATCTATTCAGATGGTCATATAGCCTTTCTCTCTTTTTGGTCTGTTGAATAGTGAATTATATTGATTGGTTTTCATATGTCAAGATAGCCTTATATTCTTGGGATAAAGCTCCTTAGGTTGTGATTTTGTCCCTTTTTATTTTGCTACATTTGATTTACTCATTTTGTTGAAGGTTTTTGTAACTATGTTTATGAGGGATACTGACTTGTTTTCTTTTACTGTAATGTCTTTGTGTGTTTTTGGTATTAGAATAATTCTGGCCTTACTCTTATCCTAAACAAATTAATGCAGGAACAGAAAACCAACTACTGACACTTTCTCATTTATAAATGGGAGCTAAACATAGGGTACTCATGGACATAAAGATGGGAACAGTAGACCCATGGGACTGCTAGAGCAGGGACAGAGGGAGGGGCAAGGGTTGAAGTAACTGTTGAGTACGTTCACTACCTGGGTAATAGGATCATTCATACCCCAAACTTCAGCATCACGCAGTATACCCATGTAACAAACCTGCACACGTATCCCCTGAATCTAAAATAAAAATTGAGCTGGGTGCGGTGGCTTATGCCTGTAATCCAAGCACTTTGGGAGGCCAAGGCAGGAGGATCACTTGAGTCCAGGAGTTCAAGACCAGCCCGGACAACATAGTGAGACCCTGTCTCTACAAGTAAATAAATAAATGAATAAAATAAAAGTTGAAATTATTAAAAAAAAATAATACTAACCTTATAAAAAGAGTTGGGAAGTGTTTCCTCCCTTTTTTTATGACCTGGAAGAGTGGTGGACATGCAGTTTTTTCTTCTTTAAATGTTTAGAGATCTCCAGTATAGCCCTCAGAATGAGGAGCTTTCTTTTTTGAAAGACTTTAAACTGTAGATTCAATTTGTAATGGATATGAGTTTATTCAGTTTATCTGTTTCTTCTTGAGTGAGCTTTGGTAGTTTGTGTTTTCAAGGAGTAGTCTGTATCTGTCTAGTTCATCTAGGCTGTTGAATTCATGGACATAAAGGTGTTTTAATAATCTTTATTATTTCTGTAATGTTTGTAGAACCTGTGGTGATTTCACCTCTTTCTTAATGTTGGTAATTTGTATCTTTTTTTTTTCATAGTCTGGCGAGAGATTTATATATTGTTGATCCATTCAAAGAACCAGCTTTTGGTTTTATTGATTTTTTTTCTCTATTTTTCTACTTTCAGTTTCATTAATTTCTGCTCTTATAGTATTTTTTTTTTCTCCTTTTCTTGTTTTGAGTTTAATTTGCTGTTATTTTTCTAGTGTCTTAAGTTGGAGGGGTAGATTATTGACTTGAGAAACTTCTTCTTTTCTAGTATAAGCATTTTTAATACTTACAATGAAAGTACCCACCATTTTATGCCTCTCTTTAGGCTGCCTACGTCTCACCCTGGAGGCAACCAGTGTTGAAGGTTGCCTCCAGGGTGAGACGTAGGCAGCCTAAACATACAGATTAGAAACTCAGTGTCCTCTCACATGTAGTTTATACATATGCAAACACATATTTGATGTTCTTCTTCTCCCTCCTTTTTAACATAGTTGTTAGATAACCTTCCAGCAGTTATTTTGTTCTGTACCTTGCTTTTCCCTAGTCTGCCTTGCATATAATTCTTACTCTTTTTATGGTAGCAGTCAGTCTACTAATGGGCATTTTGATTATCTCCAGTCTTTTGCCATTAGAAACATGCTGCAAAAAATGACTATGAATATGCACATTGGAAAACATCGGTTTAGTCTTCTTGAGTGTGTGAATTTCGGGTGAAAAGAACAGAACAGTTTTCTGCCCCTTTGTGTTTCTCTCCTTTTTCTGTGTTTAGATAATGTGCTGTCTCTTTTGATAAAGGGCCCACTTGGTTTAGAGAGAAAGAAATAATTACATTTCTACACCAATTCTTCTGCTTGGTCTATCCAAATGACTCCAGACATATTCAAACTTATTTTGTTAATAATTCCTTTATTTAGTATTAGACCAACAATAATATTATTGTATTATTATTATTTTAATTAGAGATGAGGTCCCACTATATTGCCCAGGCTGGCCCCAAACCCCTGAACTTAAGTGATCCTCCTGTGTCAGCCTCCTGAGTAGCTGGTACTACAGGCATGAGCCACAGTTCCCAGATATAATCGTTTTAGAAGCGGTTAGGGTCCTAAGGACGCTATTCTTCCTGAAGCCATTTCCAAGGTGCTGTGCTTTTCCCTGTAGATTATTTTCAAACTCCTCAGCATTGCCAGTACCCTCGGCCCTCTGTATCTGCAGGTTCCCATGTGTCGAATCAGTCACCTGCGGATATGGAGGGTCAACTCGGGGACTTGAGTATCCGTGGATTTTGGCATCTGGAGGGGCCCTGGATCCAATTCCCCATGGATCCTGAGGGCTGATTGTATGTAATCCTTAGAATGTCATCAGTTTTTGTGCCACTGGTTTCACTTTGACCCACAGGCAGTTTTTTTTTCTTTCTTTCTTTTAGTAAGGAATATCAATAAGTCAACAAGTATTTATTTGTACCTATACTCATGTTTTGTTTGTCATGCTCATCGAATAGTTTAAAATAGAGAGTTTGAAAATATCCCTCAAGAAGAGAATGGATAAAATGCAGTATATTCATACAACAGAATGCTACAATAGCAGGATGAACTAATGTACATAACAACATAATAAATCTTGCAGAAATTTTGTTGAGTGAAAGAAGCCAGACATAAAAGAGTGCATACTGTAAGATTCCATTTATATGAAGGTCAAGAGCTGTCAAATCTGTCTTACGATACTAGAAGTCGGGATAGATGTTACCGGGCTGGGCATGGTGGCTCACGCCTGCAATCCCAGCACTTTGGGAGGCCTAGGCTGGTGGATCACCAGAAGTCAAGAGTTCGAGACCAGCCTGGCCAACATGGTGAAACCCCGTATCTACTAAAACTATAAAAATTATCTGGGCATGGTGGTGTGCACCTGTAATCCCAGCTCTTGGGAGGCTCAGGCATGAGAATCGCTTGAACCCAAGAGGCAGAGGTTACAGTGAGCTGAGATTGTGCTACTGTACTCCAGCCTGGGTGATGGAGCGAGATTTTGTCTCAAAAAAAAAAAAAAAAAAAAAAAAAAAATAGAAGTGACCATGGTGGGAGGTGGGTTTAGGAAAGATGTGCTTCTGGATGCGAGTAATAGTCTGTCTTTTGACCTGAGTGCTGGTTACCTGGGTGTTTATTTTGTGAAAGTTCATTCAGTGAACTCTAAATGTTCACGAGGGAGCATTTTGTGAAAGTTCATTCATAAATTATATACTTTTCTGTATGTTCATTATGCTTTAATGAAAAGTTAAAAAGGATACCATACAGAATTAACTAAAGGCATAATCGTTGATCGTAGACGGACCTTAAAATTATATAAAACCAGAGAGATGACTTACTGTTTTCTGGCATGTATACTCTCTCTCTTTAAAGTGATCATTTTAGAAGTAATTAATTATGAAAGTGATAAATATTACATTACAAAATAAAAGGAAATGTAGCTAAACTATTTCTTTTAAAATATGTCAAGCCAGACCAACCTGACGATCATAGTGAAACACTGTCTCTACTAAAAATACAAAAGTTAGCCGGGTGTGATGGTGCATGCCTGTAATCTCAGCTACTCAGTAGACTGAGGCAGGAGAATCGCTTGAACCCGGGAGGTGGAAGTTGCAGTGAGCTGAGATCGCACCACTGCACTCCAGCCTGGGCAACAGAGCGAGACCCTGTCTCAAAAAAAAAAAAAAAAAATTCAAGCTAGGTGTGGTGGCACATGCCTGTGGTCCGAGTTACTTGGGAAGTGAAGGTGGGAGGATTGCCTGAGCCCAGGAGGTTAAGGCTGCAGTGAGCTGTGATCATGCCACTGCATTCCAACCTGGGCGACAGAGGGAGACTCTGTCTCAAAACAAAACAACAACAACAAAAATATATTTTGTCTAAGTCAACTTCACAGTACTTACACTGAAGACAGTCTTTGGAAACAGTAACTTATGACATTTAAAAAATATATCTCATTATTTTTTAGTTTTGTTTTCCTTTTATTATTGAGTGCTTTCCCATGTGCTTAATAGTCATTTGTGTTTCTTCCATGTCTATTTTGTTGTATGTGAATGCACTTTGCCTTTTGCTATTGAGTCCTTTTTTTTTAAAGTTGATTTGTTTTGGGTCAGTGGTTCTCAAATCTGGCTGTGTTTTTGAATCTGGGGAGCTTTTAAGAATTACCAATGCCAACCACCCTAGGCCAAATAATTAGGACCTCTAAGGGTTGGCCCTGAGCCTTGGTATTTTTAATGTTTTTTTTTTTTTTTTTTTTTTTTTTTTTTTTTTTTTTTTTTTTTTTTTTNTGTGTGTGTGTGTGTGTGTGTGTGTGTGTGTGTGTATAAATTCTGTTATGGAAATTTTTATGTGTTCCAATATATATAGCAAGTATTTTTTAACTTATAGATTTCCCCTTCATCATTCCCCCCATTAAATGATTAGCCTTTTCCAGTAATGGCAATCCTTACTTTCCTATGATTTATTTTTTCAGACAGTTTTTATCAAAAAGTAAAAGACAGCTACAAAAAGATACTCAAAACAAAGTACAGTTGAATGAGTTGTCATAAAGCAAATACCCATGTCAGTGCCTTGGAGGCTGGGAACAGAATGCTGTTGGCTTCCAGAGCCCCTGCGTGCCTTCTGTGCCGCAGCCTCTCGGATGTGCTTAATAGCTTGATTTTTATGGAAATCTCTTCCAAGATTAATTTTTACTTTGTTTCTTTTGTGGGATTTTGTGCATATTCTTGCATCATCAAGTCTCTTCTACTAAACATGTTTTGAGCAAGTTTTCCTCAAGAAACGTCATTAGTTGCAAGGACAGCAAGGCACACTCTCCTGTCCTTGAGCACTTCCTCTTCATTCTTGCCTTGCTGGTCATCAGGCACTCTTTTTTTTTTTTTTTTCTTGAGATGGACTCTGGCTCTGTCACCCAGGCAGGAGGGCAGTGGCACGATCTTGGTACACTGCAAGCTCCGCCTCCCAAGTTCGAGCGATTCTTCTGCCTCAGCCTCCCAAGTAGCCAGGACTACAGGCACACGCCACTATGCCCAGCTAATTTTTTTTTGTATTTTTAGTAGACATAGGGTTTCACTATGTTGGCTAGGCGGGTCTCCAACTTCTGACCTCATGATTTGCCTGCCTCGGCCTCCCAAAATGCTGGGCTTGCAGGTGTGAGCCACCACTCCTGGCCCATCAGGCATTCTTAATCTCACTCTGGACTTCAGCAATAGTTCCTGTTGTTGCTTCACCTTTGTGGGCCACTTTACTTCAGGTTAGAAGCTGTATCCATCAGAGTTCTTAGTTATAAGTAATAGATGCCATCTCTGGCCAATTAATTAAAAGGGTGATCCATAGATTCTCTAAGAAGGTTGGGAATGTAGGCTTGAAAACCGCTGCCAGGAACAGTGCAAAATCATTTCACGGAACTCTCATGAAGACACCACTCTGGCCACAGATCTTGCTGCTTGTGCTCCAAACACCACTGATACTGGGCTCTGGGTGCTGCCCCAACAGTCACTCTCTCTGCTGCCCCAGGACACTGGATGTAGCTGCCATCCCCACCACGTGGATTCTTCTGGAGCTCCTGCTTCTCCAAGTTAATCATTTCCCCCTTGAAATCTAGCATAGTGTGTCTTATTTGGGGAGCTGTGTTGTATGCCCTTACCCTAGTTTCAAAGAAAGATGAGAAAGCAAATATATGGTTTTTTTTCTTCTTTGTTCGTACTTTAGTAGTAGAAAGTGTACTTATCTCATAAGGTAGGGTGTGCCTAAATGTACTCAGCATTCAAGTGCTTGGTGTAAAGAAAGTCCACTCTAAAAGCTCTGTCTTAGAAACCCATTCCGTGTAACCCAGTGATGTATCTTACACCACTAGCTTTTCTTACATAATATAGTAGTTATTTGATGCAGGAATATGCCTTATTTCCAGGTGCAATATTGCTTTGTACATGGAGCTGTAGCTATATTTCTGAAGCACTATGTATTTTAAAAAACCCCATTCTAATTTTAACTAGTTGCAGGCATTTCTATTTTGTTTTATGAATAAACTCAAGGAGATGTAATAGTTAAAAACTCAACCATAACAAATGTTGATATTTCCTGGTAGTGTTTTTACTGATAATTTTCTAGCTTATGGGTTATTTACCTTTTTTCAGGTTTGATCTTTCTGTATATAAAGACAATGTGGGAAATGGAAAACACCATATTAGAACCATTAGTGGATATAAATAGGATGATACATGCTTTTTCGAAACAAAAATGGTATAGCTTTTGTTATTGCAAAAGTATCTTACTCTTAAGTTACTATGAAACATGAACACAGCTTTCAAAAATTAATACAAAAGCACATTCTTGGCTTACATATGATAACTTTAACAACCAACTAGTGAAGTTTTTATCTGCCTTGAAACCAGGGCATAGATGAATGAATGAAGCTGTGGACACTTTGGGTCAGGGGGCCTTGGTGATATTGTCTTGGTTCTGCTGGTGGTGTGCAGCATTACTCTAGGTGATTCATTTACGTTCTTCTACATTTCATCTTTCCAGTTCTACAGAAGAACTGATATTACTATCCCTTCCTCTTCACTTTTCTTACAATGGTATGTTAGAAGATCTGAGACAGGTGTGATTGAGCTTCTTAGAATTAACACTTACATGGTAACATAAAGGTTATTACAGTAAAAACAAAGATGAACGTACTGTAAAATCTTCATAGCAGGATGCGCCCTGTTTACTACGTAACAAGACACTGTTGTAATATCCTGATGTAAGGTCATGTTTCTGAATTATATTCAAACCAGGTGGCCCCTCAGTTTTGAATACTTAACAACTGCAGCTGTGGATTTAATGGGGTTAGTTAATAGGAAATTCACTTCAGGTTCATCCATTTGACCTCTGTTACATAGCCAATAGAAATTACATGCAGTGTTTCTAAAACTTATTTCCAGAAAATTCAGGCTAGCTTTAGCATTCTTCACCTAGCATAGGTGAAGTCTTACTTCTACAAATGAAAACAACAACAAAAAAATCCAGGGTTTCTAAATGTGGTAAAATGGTAACAGACAAGGTCAGGAATCCACTTACTGGTTGCTCAATATTTAGTGATACATTTGACTCCTTTTGTGGTTTCAGATAGCAATTATTTCTAATATAATTTATTTTGCAGTGAGGGCCGAGGCAAGTTGACGGTATTTTCAGTTAAAGCTATGTTAGCAACCATGTGTGGTGGAAAAATGCTGGACAAATTGAGATGTAAGTATTTTCATATTATTTGAAAAATGTCATTTTCAAATGAGGACTTTTAAATGAATATTGTCAGAATTTTGAATGATGCTATGTTGAGCTTTTAAAAAAAAATACCAAATTACTCACTCTGCAGCAACTCACAGTAGGTGAGTTATGCCACCTACTGTTCAGATGGAAAAATTGGTTGATTTAATTTATTGTTAGTGTTTTTTAGTGAGAAAACTGAAAAGTCTCAGAATCCTAATGCTGACATTTAAAAAATTACTTTAGAAATGTTTTCCACATTATCAAAATTATACTTGAAGATGATTATATTGAGAACTTTTAGTTAAAATGTGATCACTTTTACTAGGTTTGGTTAGGTTTAGCTCTTAATAACTCCATTTTTCATCAGGTGATGTTTGCTGTGATTACGTTATTCGGTACTACCTTAGAGTCAGGTGCAGTTATTTAGAAGCTGATGACCTGTTTGTTTTTTTTTTAAGTTCCTGTTATCTTTGCTAATTTTTTAATTTTTTTTTTTTTTTTTTTTTTTTTTTTTTTTTTTTTTTTTTTTTTTTTTTTGGCATTTTACTATTCATTAGATACTATAAGAAGGTGATTAGATGAAATCAAAAGAGGTGAAATTCATGATTTAATTTTGCTGCTTATGGTTTTTATTCAGTCATGAGTTACTCCCTAAGATATGCCAAGAATTGTGCTAGGTGCTTTACATGTATTTTCTCATGGAATCCTTAAAATGCTTTTGAATGACAGGTGATATTTTCTTCATTTTATAGATGAGTTAACCAAGGGGGCAAAGCTGGGGTTTTTAACTCAGATGTCAGCGCCCTGTCCTGAGCTACGTGATTATGCTCCCCTGAGCTAGTGCTTTAACAGGAGACACATGGGTAATTTCAGCACGGCGTTCAGAGTGCCGTGAAACAGTAGCCACAGAGTAGGAAACTGGATGTCACCTTTCAGGGGGATGAGACTGAAGTCTTAGTAAAGTAGTGTGGTACCCTGTGAGCCTGGATTTGGATGACTGTATCCTTGCAATGCTCCTCTGTGCCCTACTTTTTTTTTTTTTTAATTGAAGGATACAGAGGCTTGATCAGACTCAATACTTAATACAAGTTTTTGGGCAAGATTACTTCATAGGTGCATTTGTTTTTTGTGCTTTTTCTTACTTTACCATGACACTGAAAGTTGGAAAGCTAGATGACCCACTAGATACAGATTTAGATATTCCAAAGAAATATCTTAATGTATTTCGTCAACTGCTATCCAGTTTAGCTTCATTTCAAAATCAGCTGCAATATAGAACATTTTTGGTAATAAAAATTATGATTTTATTTGAATATTCTTCTGAGGCTCTTTACCTGGTACATCTCAGTATTCTTTGGGCTGAAATTTCTTTTATATTTTTATAAATACAAAAATGATGTTTTCTGAGAAAGCTAATATGTTTGAAATTATATTTCATTCAAACATGAAGAAAAGTTATAATTTTGTCTGATTTTCAATGATGATGATACTAGATAAAGAATATATATACCATCTTTATTAATATCTGGGAGACGGGTTGAAAAATACAGTAGTAGAAAAATACAGTAGCAGAAAGTTGTTAACTGTGTATTCTAGATGACTCTGGAATCTTTAAGTTTCTTTAAAGTCAACTGTATTTACACAGCCAGCTCACCTGACACATAGTAAATATTTAAAATTTTGTCAAATGTAAATTGTTGATCAAATACTGAAATTACTGGAGTTCTGTGTTGTAACTGTTAGTGAAAAGGCACAAATTCTAGTTCTATATTTGGAAGGTATCCAGGTGATGGCAGTTTTTTTCATGTGGCTTCTGAACTTTTTGGAGGAACACAACATGACCAAGACTGAAGTGGCACAGAAGCCCATGGGCCAAGCCAAAGGTGACATGTCAGTGTGCTCAGGGCCCCAGGTCATTGCAGTAGTGTTCAGATAGATGTGATACAGACTGTGCTGGGTTACCCATCACTATGTTTATCTTATTCAAGTCGATTTCAAGTGTGGTTTCTTTTCCATGCTAAAAATTAGAATTTCTCTGCCTGTTTGTTTCATTATTTTTATTGTAGTGTAATTATCTTGGTTTGGGATTGAGATGTTCGACATAAGTAAAATATTTGGGTACAGAAGCCTGTCTCTACTTTTTAATCCTCCAGGGTGGAAACCACTTTAAAATGTGGCCTGGCCCTTCTGTTTTAAACAGAACTTGGCTGGGTGCGGTGGTTTATGCCTGTAATTCTAGCACTTTGGGAGGCTGAGACGGGAGGATCACTTGAGGCCAGGAGTTTGAGACCAGCCTGGGCAACATAGCAAGACCGTGTATCTATAAAAGTAATTTTAAGGCTGGGCACGGTGGCACACGCCTGTAATCCCAACACTTTGGGAGGCTGAGGCAGGCAGATTACCTGAGGTCAGGAGTTTGAGACCAGCCTGGCCAACATAGTGAAACTCCATCTCTACTAAAAATACAAAAATTAGCCAGGCGTGGTGGCACACGCCTATAATCCCAGCTACTTGGGAGGCTGAGGCAGGAGAATCACTTGAATTTGGGAGGTGGAGGTTGTGGTGAGCTGAGATCATGTTACTGTATATCAGTCTGGCCAACAGAGTGAGACTCTATCTCAAAAATAAATAAATACATGAATGTAATTTTAAAAAGTTAGTTTGGCGTGGCAGTACATACCTGAAGTCCCAGCCACTTGGTAAGCTGAGGCCTCCGGGAGGATTGCTTGAGCCTAGGAGGAGTTCGAGGCTTTAGTGAGCTATGACTCTGCCACTGCACTGCAGCCTGGGCGTTGGAGTGAGACCCTGTCTCAATCCATCAGAACTCACTGATTATACTTATAACATTTTCATCTCTTAAGGATGCCATTTTCTGACGCATTTAGGATTTAGCGCTAATTGTGAAGCTTGGATTTTCTATTCCTCCTCCTCCTATTTTGAGACTACGGTGCTTTTTCAGTTCTTGAGTTTTTTGTTGTTGGTAGTGGTAGCGGCGGCGGCGGCGGTGGTTTGTGTATGTCCTTTATCACTGGCAAATATGATGGCATGTATTTTCAGTGTACCACTCTCTAGAAATCTCTCCTTGCTTCTGACTTACAACTTTTCATATGCTACGGACAGAGAAATCATAACCAAACCTCTTAGCGTTCTATTTAAAATAAGGATTTAAAGTGATTGTTAGGAGAGAAGCACTTGAACTCGTGTAGTATGATTGTTAGTTTGGGCTAGTTTCAGAACCTTTCCCGTCTTGTTTTCTAGTTCTCAGCAATGTCCTACTTAGTTGAGGTGGCTGAATAGTAGTGCAGCCACAAGGGAGAAATAACACTGTATTGTAACAGCAAATGACCTTTGTTTATTCACTTTCTCCCACCTAATTATTCCGTTGTTTTGGTTCCTGTTTGCTCCCACCTCCTTCTACTGACTGGACTCTCTATTGTTACTATTATTAATGTTTCTGATTTATGGAATGTTTTAGCATTTCTATGTTTTTTTCCTTTTTGCTTTGATCTTCCCTTTTTACTTTCTTAGATTTTTTCCTATGATTTTCTCCCCTCTACTTTTTTTATTTGACATGTGGTTTTTGGTTTGTTATAGTGTCAAGATACATTTGAATGACTGAACAAATATTTGTACTTCTAGTTTAAAACATTTCTTAGATTTTTCAGATTTGTCTTAAGTGACTTTCCGTCTCCAGGTAGCATTCATTTACAGAGATGGTTCACTGTTGTGGTCATTAGGGACTATGTCCTAGATTCAGAGGTAACTTATATCAGGATTCTAAATACCAATTATTTATATTGGAATACGGACTTTAATTGAAAGCATGATCAAAATTCAGTAATGTCAGAAACCCAAAATATAACTCAAGAAAACAAAATTTGTAGACCGTAAAGCCCATTATGTGTTAAAATGTGCTTAATTATCAATTAATTTTACTATGTGATTTATTTACTTTAATTCTGCTATTTGTTTTCGAAGAAGCTTAGTCTTCTTATTCAAATTGCATCTGGTTGCACTAAAAGGAGCAAAAGATTCATCAGTTTATTTTAAAATTCATTAAAAAGCTGGTGCTACCATTTTGAAAGGCCGTTTAACAGTATGTATCAGGAAGGCTTTAAAAAGATTCATATTCATTCAGTCTACTTCTTGAGTTTATCCTAAGGAATTAATCAGAAGTATACCCCAAACTTTTTGTATATTTGTGGCAACACTTATATGAAAACTTGAAATAGCGTTAGTGTCCAAAAGTGAGAACTCAGTTAAGTTTTGGGACCTCCACATGATTTAATATAATGCCTTCAAAAATAGGGTTTAGATCAAAATGTGTAAGTGTAATATGGTTTTAAACAAAAATTTACTATGCACAAAGAAAGTAAGAAAAATGCCGAAATGATAGCAGGGATTTTTCTCTGGGTTCTAACACAATGGTTTTATAATAATTTATATTTTTGCATGTTTTTGATAGGCCACACTATCAGCAGTCAGAGAAAAGATGACCTGAGGCTCTTTCTGTTTTGCTCAGAATTGACTGTTCCTACAGATGTTTCAACTGCTTCCTTGATGTTTCATTAGCAGACTGAAGAAGGACCTCCCTTTGAAGTTACAGTTGAAGTTTCCCCTGTTCAAACTTTAGACTCCTCTGCTGTAGTTTTTTAACCACCCATGGCTATGTAATTATCCTCACTGGTTTCTGTTAACCATTGCTTTTCCTCATTAGATGGAAGTGACTTTAATCTGAATGAGTGATCCCCAGATTTACATTTCTTAAATAACCAAAATGTTTAGAACTGGAAGAAAGTAAGATACAAGCCCTAAATGTGTATTTTATGAATAAAGGGAAAGAAAGAAGAAAAAGGAAAACAAAAACCAAAGGAGGTCTGGAGCCTTGTCTCAGGCAGTTCTTGGCTGAGTCAACACTAGAAGCCCAAGGCATGTAGACTCCCACCCTCCAACCTCATTCTTGCATAATGATGTGGCATTTTAATGAGTTTCTTTGTTTGTTTGTTTTGAGACGGAGTTGCTCTGCCCAGGCTGCAGTACAGTGGTGTGATCTTGGCTCACTGCAACCTCCGCCTCCCGGGTTCAAGCGATTCTCCTGCCTCAGCCTCCCGAGTAGCTGGGACTACAGCCGTATGCCACCACGCCCAGCTAATTTTTGTATTTTTAGTAGAGACAGGGTTTCTCCATGTTGGCCAGGCTGGTCTTAAACTCCTGACCTCAGATGATCTGCCTGCTTCAGCCACCCAAAGTGCTGGGATTACAGGCATGAGCCACCCCGCCTGGCCAGTGGCATATTAATGGGTTTTGAACTACAGTATGTAGTACTTGGGTCTAGTTGTGTATAGGTATTTATAAACTTACAGATGTGTGTGCATGTTTTTGTGGGTTAGGTTGCTCAGGGAAAGCAAACATGTAAAAGAAAATTGCTTTCCATTTATAGACTCATTTCTGTAGTCTAAATAGCTCTATCATCTTGCAAAAAAAGCATGTGGTTAGTTGAAACAGTCACATGGGGTTGAAAGGGGCGTTGAAATAAATGGATAGATGCAGCCAGTAAAACCAGGGTCATTATCATCAGGAAAAAATCAAAACGTATGTGTTGGTGGTGGATCAGTAGCATTATATCACACAAAAGATATTATAGAATATTTTTAAAATTGTGTACACATGTACGTTTAAGGGCTTGATTGTGGGTTTTTCACGAGGGAGAAAGCTTCCCTTTTTAGCTGGAAATAACTATGGGGGAATTAGCATACTTTCGGAGGTGTATAAATAGAAAGAGAATTACTGGGGAAATTAACTGGGTATGTGGGAAGTAATGTAGTCCCTTAATGCCAGGAGGATTTAGGGCTTTATTTAATTAGAGTACTAGTTTACTTTTTAAAAAATATTTTCATTAAATTTTATTATTCACTTCTTTGGTAAGATCCTTTTATACGTACATAGGTAAATCACAGTAACTTAGATTGATTGTTAAACTTCATTTAAGATTTAAGAATTAGCAATCATTTTTAAATTGTTTTTCTTACAGATAAGCCTGTTCATTAAAAAATACTGTTTTAGGCCGGGCGCGGTGGCTCAAGCCTGTAATCCCAGCACTTTGGGAGGCCGAGGCGGGTTGATCGAGGTCAAGAGATCGAGACCATCCTGGTCAACACGGTGAAACCTCGTCTCTACTAAAAATACAAAAAATTAACTGGGCATGGTGGCGCATGCCTCTAATCCCAGCTACTCAGGAGGCTGAGGCAGGAGAATTGCCTGAACCCAGGAGGCGGAGGTTGCGGTGAGCCGAGATCGCGCCATTGCACTCCAGCCTGGGTAACATGAGTGAAACTCCGTCTCAAAAAAAAAAAAAAAAATACTGTTTTAAACCAATAACTCAAGAAGTAATGAATTACTGTACTGTGCCTTCAATTTTTGGGTCTAGCAGTATGTCTCATTAAAACAAATAGATATGTTTCTACTTCTCTTATTGTAGTATGGGCTTATTATAGTTTCTTATTAATTAAAAAAGTTTTTTTCATTCCTTTGAATCTATTCATGTGACATAGTAACTAAGTATAACTGAAGCAGTGCTTTTTTGTGGGAGTGGTTAGTCACTTTACCATCTAGTCACTCCTTTTTATCACTCTGAATGGGTTAGGTGTGGATTCAGTGGTGTGGGTGTGCATATATATATATGTACATACACACACACTTTTGTGCTTGTGAAGCTATATGTGTATATATTCATATACTTGGTAGCTAAAGTCACTGGTCCCGAATATTTACACCATTAGCGGCCACAAGTTAGTTACTCCTTAGTTAATCAGTTATGAATACACAGAGTGGCAATAGAAAACTTGACTGACAGTGGCTTGAGCACATTGGGACTTATTTTTCTCATGTAAAAGTAAGTCCAAAGGCTGATAATATCAGTTCAAAGTTGGTACCCTGACTTATGGTTGTCATCATAGACTTCACATCTTCCCATCTTCCTGCTGCCATATGGCTTTCTTACTTAGGGTCAAAAGATGACTGCTGTGTCCCAGGCCTCTGTACTTACTTCAGACAGAAGGAAGAAAGAGGTGCTTCTATTAGGAAAGCAAAGGGTTTTCCAGAAATCTACACTTGCATTGCAATGTACAAAGGAGGCTGAGAAGTCATTTGTAGATGGCACACAGCCATTCCCAGCAGTCAAAATCAGCTAGAAAGTAGAAGGGGAAGAAGATACTAAGTAGGCACCTGGCAGTGTCTGCCACCTCCCATGTTGTCCTTTGTTTTCATTCAGATTTAATGAATGATTATTTTCCTCCTTGTAAGAATAGCAGCCAGCTATTTATTTATTTTTGAGACAGGGTCTTGCATTGTTACCCAGGCTGGACTGTAGTGGTATGATCGTAGCTCACTGCAGCCTCCAACTCCTGCACTCAAGCAGTCGTCTCACTTCAGTCCCCCAAGTAGCTGGAACTACAGGCCTGCCACCATGCCTAGCTACTTTTTTTTTTTTTTTAATTTTTTGTAGAGATGAGGTCCTGCTATGTTGCCCAGGCTGACCTTGAACTGTTAGGCTCAAGCAATTCTCCTGCCTAGGCCTCCCAAAGTTCTGGGATTACAGGTGTGAGCCACCACACCTGACTAGCAGCCAGCTATTTAAAGGTTAAATCAGTTATGTTCTTCCTTCCTTTGAAGAGCATCATTTATTCATATCATTGGTGGCATTTTCTAAGTTCTCTGTTTGCAGTCTAGAACTGTGGCTAAATACTGTTTCTGTCTACAGGGTGGTTCCACTTGAAAATTTGCTAGTTAGTTAAACAGATATGTCCTAAGCGAAGTATAATATCTTTATCTTCAGTTTGTTTATGTTAGTCAGGATTTATCAGTATTTTCCCAAGCTAGAAACTTAGAATAATACTAAGTTTTAAACTTCGTTTGTTCTGTAATCTAGTTTGTCATCAACTGCAGTTCTTTGCATTGAAATGTCTTGGACTTGGCCTCCGCTGCCCCGCACACACTGTCACCACTGTAATCCGGGCTCCCCCACCTCCTTTGTGCATTGTTTACAAGGTTTCCTAACTGGTGTCTCCAATTCCATTCTTTTTCTT
This sequence comes from Cebus imitator, assembly GCF_001604975.1. Lineage (NCBI taxonomy): Eukaryota > Metazoa > Chordata > Mammalia > Primates > Cebidae > Cebus > Cebus imitator. The sequence goes on along the minus strand of NW_016107316.1, from coordinate 17,118,566 downwards.
TTATTCATTGTGTGCTGGTCATTAACAGTCTAATCTCCTTGAAACCTAGCTCTCTAAAAATTTGATCTCTTCTTAAAAGTTTTTAAGCGTCCCTCTTTCAGCGTTTTCTTTTATAACAGAAATACTCTTCCTGTTCAGTCTTTATTTTTCTTTATTTCTCAATATAAGTTGCCTATCATAGAATGTTTTCTTCAATGCCCTATTTCCTGCTTATCGCCAGTAAGAGATCCACGCTGCACATTCCTGTCACAGAGACTTTGATTCTCCTCCTCTTTAGTGCCCTCCAGCCCCTAGCCTCAACCTGTTTTGACCTCATCATTCCAGATCCTATCTTTCAAGTCCTAGCTTCCAAATTCCTTCCTTTTAGAACTTGACAATTCCTGCTGATATGTTTTTCTATCTATTCTAAATCATATTTTGAAGGAGTGTTGTGTTATGGTATTTATTTTGGAGTAAGATAGGTGTGGGTTTAAACTTGATTTGGCTTCTTAACTTTTTGACCTTTAGTAAGTTGACCTTTCTAAATGGTAATAGTAGAATAATGCTTAGTATTATAATTTCTTACATGAGAGCAGAAACACAGAATAATAGTATCTTAAAGTTGAAGTTTAATTTTCTCTTACATAAAAGAAGTCCAGAGGTAGGTAGTCCAGGGCCAATATGGTGACTTCATGTTCATCTAGGATTCACAGTTTCTTGTCTTTTTTTTTTTTTCTTCCCTACCATTCTAGTGTGATTTCTATATCAAGATTGAGATTACCTCATAGTCCAAGATGGCTGCTGGAGCTCCAGCTATCATAGCTGCACTCCAGATAGAAGAAGGAGGAAAGGAATAAGGAAAAAATGACCTGCTTTTTAGCTCAGTTATGTTTCTTTACCTAGTTTTCTGGAAGTCCCCTACAGCCCTTGTGCCTACAAGCTCATTTTAGCTGGAACTTAGTCACATGACCACTACTTGCGGGGAACCTGCAGCTTATTAGTTGGTACATTCCTGCACAACATCAAATTAGTGTTCTGTTTGTTACTAAGGAAGAAGAGGATAATGTGGCCACTGGCAGACTCAGAATAGTTACTGATAGTGGTGCCTAGCACATGGTGGGGCTTCACATATATCTTTTTGCCTCTGTTTTTTCTGTTGTATTTGAAGTCAGCCTGAATTCTTCTTTGTTTCATGTGTATCTCATTTTTCCAGCTACATTGAAAGTTTCTTGGGGGATAAGGACCATTTATCATATTTCTTCATTGTGCTTCTAAACACCTCACAGAGTGCTTGCACTTGGACCACATAACAGGAACTTAATGTGTATTTGTTAATTTATTGTACTTTCTACTAAGGCGATCTTTTAGTTCCTTGCTGGATTTTTCCCCCCGTATGGGTATTTAATATTTTTCCATCAACTGTAAACTAGTAGCTATCATGAGAGGATACACTGAAGATTTTCATTCCTTTGGTAATTTCTTTTTTTCTAATGCCTTAAAAATTATGCTGTGGATCCATAACCTAACATTTTATCTTTCTTTAATGTATTTAAAAAGGTTTTTTTCACTTGATGCTTCAATATAAATTCCCCCAAATTGAACCCAAAAAGGATTGTATATATGTATGTTACATATATCTGTTAAATAGATATAGATCTCTACTATACCTGTGTATTGTGACTATATAGAATATGAATTTTCTTTTTTCTTTTCCTTTTTTTTTTTTTTTTTTTTTTTTTTNTTTGTTTTTTGGAGACAAGGTCTCACTCTGTCACCCAGGCTGGAGTGCAGTGGTGTGATCACCGCTTATTATAGTCTTGAGCTCCTGGGCTCAAGGAATCCTCCCACCTCAGCCTCCTGAGTAGCTGGGACTACAGGTGCACACCACTATGCCTAGCTAATTAAAAAAATTTTTTTGTAGGGATGAGGTTTCACTGTGTTTCCCAGGCTGGGTGAATCTTCAAAATGCTGTTTGAAAAGTCCTCAGGAAATTATTTTTCTATGCATATTTGACTTGCTCATTTGACTGTAAAGAAGTTCAATGGATTGAAAAACTGCCTAGGTTACATTTCTTTGTCAAATACTTTTGACCCCTGGTTATTTTTCTTTTACTCCCCAGTTATGGATGAGAAGATAGGAATGATTAGAGACAGGAACTCCCTGCAAGCAGATAAAGTTGTAGTAGTATTACTGGAAGCTTCTTTTTCATCTGCTTGACCTGCCTTAATATAAAAATAGGATCTTACAGTATCAAAGTGTCTTGGAATACAAGCATTTAGATGAGTTTTTATTCTCCTTTGGAACTCATTAGATAAATATTTTAAATATGCTTTATGACTCCTTCAGATGTGTTCTTCACAGGCATATATTACATCATTAGTATAGAATATACGTGTATAATATAATTTCTTTCATACCCCATTACCAAGATGCTAATACGTTTATATACTCAATTATACATGTATCTTATTTAAACTCACGTAGAGATACTAACAGATAAAGATGTGCTGCTGCAAATTCTTCTTGGAACAAAGTGAGGTATAAATAAAAGTTCTATATCATCTAGTTTTATATAGTCAAACAGAGTAGGTAGTCATACATGAGTGGTCGATTTGATATTTAGGTAGAATATTAAGTGAGTGGAAGAGAGGGGCCTTGACTGAAGGGTAGCCACACGGTGCTAATAAGGATGAGAATAGTTTTGATAGTAACTAAAAGTCACAATAATTTTATGATACCTTTTAATTCATATTTTTTAATGATACTTTTTGCATGGTATACAAATGACATACAGCCATTTATAAAAGCTGATGTTTCCTTACAGCTTGACTTTATTTGGTTTTGTTCTCATAGATGTTTTCTCCCAGATGTCAGATTCCAGTGGCTTAATGATATTTAGCAAGTTTGACCAGTTTCTGAAGGAAGTTCTGAAGCTCCCAACAGCGGTCTTTGAAGGGCCATCTTTTGGTTACACAGAGCACTCAGTCCGCACCTGTTTTCCACAGCAGGTAAGGACAGTTTCATAGAATCTAGGGCTAGAGGAGCGCTCATCCCTCCCCTCACCTTCTAACAGATTTCTCCAGATTGCTTCCAGTCTAGGATGTAAGGTCTTGAGTAGGGGAGGAAAAAAGCTTTAAAGGTGGTGGTGGGAAGTGGGTGAATAAAAGCGGGGGGTAAAAATTCACCCGAAAACACTTTTATGGGGGAACTGGAGGTGGAGAGGGGTGTCTTTTCTAAGAAAAATTGAAATATTTTAAAGAAAAATGTTTAAGTAGTGTGTATATTTTTGCTACTGGACATATATATTACTTTTTTCCAGATGAGTTCTTTAAACCATGAGATAAGGGAATTTCGATCTAAAACCCTGTAACAATACTGCATTGTTTCCTTTGTGCCGGAGACAGGGAATGTTGTACAGCTCTTACCTGCCGGCATAATATCCTTCAAGGGTACACTGCCATTGTCATATTAGAAAAAGATGGATTTGATTTCCTTCTGGTGGTCCTGACATAGAGAATGGAATGAGTGTGTTCCCGAGATCTTAACCATGCTTCAGAGGACCATCCACACTTACCAAATGAATGGTACAGCCAGTGTCCACACTTCAGCCAGAGGATATCCATTTGTTAAGGTAGAGATTAGATAAAAGAAGCTTAATGCTAAACTTACCTAGAAAGTTCTGGAAAGGAATTAAAAAACTAATGCTAAAACTAATAGGTAAAAAATTAATGGAAACAGGATATTGACATAGTCTAAAAGTATCTCCCCATAAGATATTTATTAATTACAAAAAGAACATAGTAACTTTGCAGTGGAGAAACTGATCAGATATCACTTTACCAAGTGCCGAAAATCCCTATCATCACTAAAGGGATAAACTGATACCGCCTGCCTCCTGATAGGACACATTGAGAAGTACTCAATGTCACATCTCTGATAACTCCTGCCAAGAAAGCATAACCTGAATCTCATCCCGAGGAAACATCAGACAGACTCCAGCAGAGGAATTTCTACAACCTGAGTGGCCTTTAGCTTCAAAAGTGTCAGTATCATGAAACATTAAAAAAGATGAGAACATGTTCTAGGTGAAAAGAGTTTAGAGAGACATGAAAAGCTGAATGAACCCACAAGCCAGGATTTTCTGTTAATATAATGGACGTTATTGGGACAATTGGAAAAATATGAATAAAGTTTATAGACTGGATCATAGTATTTTGTCAATGAATGTTAACTTCCTGATTTTGATATTTGTACATAATTATTTAAGAGCATGTCCTGTTTTTTAAAAAACACATTTGAACTGTTTAAGGATAAAGGAGCATCCTTCTGCAGTGTTAACATTCGAGGAATCTTGGTTAAGGGAAAATGGAAATTTTTTGGTAATCTTAACCTTTTTGTAAGTCTGAAAATTATTTAAAGATAAGTTAAACTATAAAAGGAACATATCTAAAGGTTTGAGAACTGAAAGGACGTTGTAAACTAGATCCTCCTGACTTGTGATACTCTGATTCAAAAAAGAATGAAAAAAAAACACATACACACATATGGCCCACTCCCCACCTACATACCTTTTTACGTTTAAAGTTAAGAATTCATGGTTATTTGAATTCCGACTTTCAAATAATATTTACAGTTTTTTTTTTTAAGAAGTTATTCAGCTTTAGTACTGAAGGTGGCACCCATGATAATGGAGAATTATTTTTAGTAACATGTGAGGAGATGTTCTTCCCAAATTTGTGCACACTCTGCCTGATTAGTTTTGTGCAGATTTGCCTCTGTGCACTATTTACGTTTTCTTTCAGCATAAATGGCAATCAGCATCAGCTTTTAGCATATTAAAAATATCTCCGTGCTTCAATTTATTCTAATAAAACATAGTTTGTGTCTTCTCCCCTGAATATGCATTTTCAAATGACGTAAAGTTGTCTGAACATAATCCTGGTACAAGAATGTCCTACAGGTATTAAAGTGCCCTTAGAGATGTAAGTGAGGATGAGTATGATGAAGTCACTGCAAACAGCTCTCCTGCATTTTATATCTGGAGCCTGTCCTACTGCTGCTGCTGCTGCTGCTGCTGCTGCTGCTGCTGCTGCCGTCACCACCCTGGTGATATCATCACCTCCCATGGTGGCCCACACAATATTCTGGGGTTATCTTATGTATGATGTACACATGGCTTTTCATACAAGATGCTTCCTGGAGGTCAGGCTAAAAATGGATCAGGTTTCAGAATGCTACTCTTAAGCAAGATCATATTGGAACAGGGAAGGGAATTTGCACAAAGAACTATCAGTGACGAACATTGAGAAATGGATGACAGTTATGTGGGGTGCTAAATCTAATCTTTGATTTAATTGCAGTGTGAGTATTCCGATGAGCATCTGATGTTGGAATAACAGTTTAAAATGTTTAAAAAACTTTTAAAGTGCTGTTGTTAATTCTAAGAATGCTGTCTAGGATTCTGCAAATTAACCTTATGACATTCATGATTATGAGGCCTTTGAACTCACAACCTGATCATTACTTTTTACCTGCTTCATTCATATATATTTTTTAAATTAATCCACATTTTTGTATATGTCAAATTTGGAAAAGAGAAGTTTATCTTAGTCTATGATAAGTTAAAAAAAAAAAAAAGCCTCAGATGAAGTAGAAATAACTGATAGAATATACTGATACATTGACCAAGAAGTGAGACAGCTTGGACAAAGTTTCATGCTGCAAGAGTTAAATTCAGTGAGTTTTGGATTTCTTTTTGAAAATGGGCTTTTCTCAGACAGTTTGTTTTACTGCAGTGTGTGTTTCCTTAATGGGAATCAGTTCATACCTCATCAGATAGAAAACAATGTTGATGCAAATTAGAAATTGCTTTGTTTTTTCATATGTACTTTCCCCCAGCACTTTGATGCTCTGGGTTGAACTAAAAAGCAATCACAATTAAAGAGAAAGTGTGACCATTTTAAGAAAGGAGCTGAAAATCCTGCAGTACCTTCCTTTGGGAAGAGAAGTGACCGGTTTAGAGGATTGACCCCTGAGCTGCTTCACTTTCTGCAGTGCTGTGATGATGAAGCTGCAGCTGAGTAAAGAGGCTATGAAGACGTTTTGCCTCCCATGCTGAAATGACCGATTGGCAGAATTAAGCTTTCCCCGGCATCTGATATCTAGTTTTGATAAAACTAATCTATTTTGGAAGTTATATGCCCTTCTCATGAAGAAGGCAATCAGTTGCTCAGGATTGAAGGCTGAAAGACACCATCTGACAGGGACTCCAGTGCACGTGCCGGGGGGAGTTTAGTTGTGCTGATTATTTTGTTTGTCCTCTATTTACAAAGCCATGTAGATTTTTAATGGTTGTTCCAACTCTGTTTTCCTTATATACCTTATGATTTTTAAGTCCACAGTTTTGTACTCTGTATACCTTTCCATTATAGCATTTTGATGTAAAGAAATTTCAGCTTCTTTCTTAATGTAACACATTACAGCAGAAATGCTTTTTTTTTTAATGACATGAGAATTACACATTGGTTTATTTTAGTTTAGTTTTAATTCTTTTTTAAAACACATTTTTTGCCTCAAAAACGAACCTAAAATAAGGTCTGTGGATTATGTAGTTTAGTTGTTTTTAAAACACAAGAGAAATTAAACATGTTTGTAAGTTAATTCAGCAGAACCCATCTATTACGATAGCTAAAATTAAATACTGACTTTGAGTATTGGTAAAGATGTTTGGAGCACCCAGTACTCTCAACAAACTTTGCAAGAAGCCCTGGTGGTTTCTTAATAAAAACAAACCGACATCTCCTCATGACCTAGCAATCAAATTAAAACCTAATCCTAGGTTTTAAGACTTTTCAGGACTCTTCTTATCAACTATATTCATACTAGGCCCAAACCAGAAGCATCCTGGATGTCTGTCATTAAAAAACATTGAGGAAAATTTAAGAGATAATGTGTCTGGAATTTGCCACAAAATAATGAAGGCTGGAGGGAAAGTAAAAGCAAAATGAAACAAAATTAGTCATATGTTAAGAAGAACTGTTTTTTTTTTTTT
>NW_016107316.1:17102102-17111331 GCF_001604975.1 Cebus imitator | reverse complement strand
GATGGAATCTTTCTCTGTCACTGGGCTGGAGTGCATTGGTGCTGCTGCAACCTCCGCCTCAGGGTTCAAGTGATTCTCCTGCCTCAGCCTCCCAAGTAGCTGGGATTACAGGTGCTTACCAACACACCTGGCTAATTTTTGTATTTTTAGTAGAGACAGCGTTTCACCATATTGGCCAGGCTGGTCTCAACCTCCTGATCTCAGGTGTTCCTCCTGCCTCCACCTCCCAAAGTGCTGGGATTACAAGTCTGAGCCACTGTGCCTGGATGGGATAGGCATATTATACTAATCTCTCTACTTTGGTATATTTTTAATTATTTTAATAATAGAAAAATTGTCATTGCAAATTTGTGATTGTGATTATTGTCTGAACATAGTACAGTATTGTTTTAGCACCCCAAGACTAATACTTTGGTGAGTAGGCCAAATATATTAACATTCTTCAGTGTTTACAAACTGACTTTCAAGGCTTAAAAGTTATTTTAAATAAGCAGCATATGTATTTAAATTTCTCCCCAAATTTTCCAAACTTTAGAGTTGTAGAAAGTGTAGTATTTCTCCTTAGAAAGAAGATTGCTGTTTATTATTTATTTTTTAGGTCTTCATATTGATGGCACCTGCGGCCCATCTAGAATGGCCACTGCCATGACGGTGGCTACAGTGGGGAAGGCGTGGCTGGGGCCGCATGCTCCACAGAGCTAGCAGGAGCCAGGAACAGGCAGACGCTCTGCCCTATCCTGAGTTGACAGGGTGGAAGCTTCACCTTCCCCAGGCACAGCTGTAGCCAGCCAAGCTGTGGCCATAGACTGGGCATCTCTGAACTGTCAGGGGCCTGGGAAGGCTACCCCTGCCCTTGCAGGCTTGAAGGTGTCTGCTCCCACTGCTTGACCTCTTCTTGCTCCCATCACCTGCTTCAATGTCAGAGCGAGGTTGAAGCTGAGCCTGGGTGCTGTTGCAGCCTGACTGGGTGTGCACACGCTCAGGGTAGCACTGACATGCAAGCCCCATGTCACCTCAACCCCCGCTGGACTTTGGGCACTGACAAGCATGGGAGGAAGGCCACGGTGGTGCTGAGGGCAGCTTGGCACTGGCCCGCAGGTGCCCCTTGACATGAACAGTCTGGGTGCCATGAACAGCAGTAGGAGGCAGACAGGCCCTTGGGTAGAAGGCTATGGGTCCCTGATGAAGCCCCACCTTCAAGCCAGGAAGGGCCTGAAGCCTGGGGGTCAGGCTGCCAGTCCTGTAGACTGGAGTGGGAAATTGCGGTGCTTTTTCCAGGCCCACCCATGGCCATTCATGGACCAATCAGCATGCACTTACTCCCCTTTAAGACCCATAAAAGCACTGAACTCAGCAAAACTTGAGCAAATGACAGGACTGCCAGCTCCTCTCCTGGAGAGGAGCTACTCACCCTAGAGTCTCCTCTCTGCTAAGAGCTGAAGAGATGATGGGACAGCCAGCTGCAGAGAGGAGCTACCCACTCCAGGGTCTCCTCCCTGTTAGAGAGCTGAACACTTATCGGGATACCCTGACTGCAGAGAGGAGCTACTCACTGTGAGTCTCCTCTGAGCTGTTCTATTGCTCAGTAAAGCTCCTCTTTGCCTTGCTCACCCTCCACTTGTCTGCGTACCTCATTCTTCCTGGGTATGGGACAAGAACTCGGGACCCACAAAATGGCAGGCCCAAAAGAGCTGTGACACAAAAGCTGAAATATGCTCCTTGTTTGCCGTGTTGCTGGCAACAAGAAGAAGAAGAAAAGAGCTATACCCCTTTGGGGACACCAGATGTAAGAGCTCCCCGAGCTAGGAATTAATGCCCTCTCTGGGGCTCTGCACTTCCTGACATCTCCAAGCTTATGGGTGGCACCATGTTCATAGATGCCAGTTGTGGAAGCTGCTTGCAGTACTCCTGGTCCAGCTGTAGCTGCACAGGGAGCCAGCACCCATGCTGGTGCCTGGAGCTGCCTGCCCTGCTGCAGTTGGCATGCCTGGCTGTGTGCAGTGGTTGGACCCTATGCTCCCTCACACCCTTCACTGCCCTGACTCGCCCTTGACAGGCATTGGATCCAGCTGGTAGTGTGAGCCGAGTGCAGTCTGCCAGACTGAGGGGATGGAATGAGCCCAGAGGGCCCAAGCAAAACTTGGGCAAAGGCGCCACTGGCCACAGAGGTTTCCAACGGAAAAGCATCACCCCAAGGATACTGTAACAATATTGACTTTAGTTTGAAGAGTTCAACCCACCTTGCAAGGAATTTTTAATTTGATGCCTAACTTTACGAAAAGGAAACCTGAATAAGCAAAGAATGGAGAGAGAGGGAGGAGAAGTGAGCAGATAGGTACAATTCTTGCAATCAATGTATGCAGGAGATACTGTTGATAACAAGGGAGGAGAAGTGAGCAGATAGGTACATTCTTGCAATCAATGTATGCAGGAGATACTGTTGCTGACAAGGGAAAAGAGGTGAGCAGATAGGTACATTCTTGCAATCAATGTATGCAGGAGATACTGTTGATAACATTTTATTGGACACCATGTCACACTTCTGTTGATTCACAGAGGTGGTAGCAGTTGTATAAAAATGGGATTATAGTATTGCTAGTTAATTTTCAGAATAGCAAGAATATTTCATGCCTTGAGTTGTCCTCTGATTATATTTGACAAAATATTCTCTCCAGCTATGTATCAGAATGATTTTTCTCCTCACTTTGAAGTGAGACGTCTTCTGGATGTTCTGACTTTGTCTTCCTGGACGTTGAATAGACTTTGGCAAGCATTGCCTGGCATTTGTATGTGTCTGTATGTGTTATTTTATAGGTATTCTAATTAAGGAGGTTTTATCATCTCCATTAGCTACCCTTCACTACCATGTACTCTGGTATGGATTAGTAGTGTTTCATTGATTTGAAAATGCTTTTTCACATCGTGATACTTCTGATGTCGAGATACATAACCAGTGATACCTTACAACTGCGGTTGGTTAGGCAGTGGTTATGATGGGCTGTCATTTCCTGCACATGCGTGAACTTGATCATAGGTGTTCATTTGCTGTCACTTCAACTGAGTTGTGTCTACTTTTGGCACTACATGTATTGTCATTTAAAATGTTCTCAGAAAGCATACTGTGATTTGACATTAAACAAAATGTTGTTATAAATGTAGAAAGGCTTGGACAGAATAGAGGGGAATATACTGATATTAGTAAGACAAATATTCAGCATTGGAAGAATTCCATATTATTTTGCAAAGCAACAACCTGGTATTTTATAGAGCCTTTTTAAAAAAGAGGAGGCTTTTAGAGCCTTTTTTTTTTTTTTTAAAGAAGGTATTCCCAAATAGATGAAGTTTTTTTTTTTTTTTATTACTGAGATATAACCAAAATAATTTCTTGTCACACTAAAGCATTGCATCCGAAAGACCAGACTGCCAAGTTCCCCTGAATAGATGAAAGGAATTTCAGTTCATCAAGAGGCTGATGTGACCAATTCACATGTGATGAAGGATTATGGTTAATTAAGTCATTGAGTTAGTTTAATTGGCTGAGTGTTTTTCTTTCTTAGGGGTAGAAAAAAAATAATGGTGTATCTTACAAGTGATCTTATAAGTGCATCTTAGATGGGATGAAATACAGGGTGTAGAATGGGTTTTATTATGATCAGGTCTATAGTAATGAGGCCTGTCCCACTAGCATAATTAGATTTAACAAAATTGTAGAGACCTAGAAGTGAGGTTTTATTCTAGTTGGGCCTGTGACGGAGAGTGTCTTACTAAATGAATCCTTACATAGAAATGACAAGTGGCTCCAAGATTGTTTTCTGTTTAGAAAAGGATTTTTTTTTTTTAGCAGTACTTGCTATCCGCGTGCTCTAGGAAAGCACCCCCTGCTTCCCCACTGATGATTCATGAGCTGAAAGCAGTTCCTGATGCATTCATGTTTCCAGCCTGTGGGGTGTGGGGCTGTTGGTCCAGGCCCTTCTTGGTGTTCACTGGTGGCACAGTGCAGTGTGCAGTCCCATTCTGGACCTCCGATGTCACCTCTGCCGTATTGCCTTGTGACTCACCAGTATTCAAGTAAAGTAGAAAAATTCATCACCCAAAAAACAAAGGACGCTTGTCTCCTTGTCACTTTATTCACTGGTTCAGTGGCAGCCTAAGGAAGAGGAGTGTGCTTTCTCAGATGTAGCTTTGATTATTCCTTTTAATCATAAGTAAATCTGAGTTTAAATCATAATTTTGCAATACAGCTCTGTTGATATCCTTAGTTTTCATAAAAAATTTGGCTCACTCCTCATTGCCTGCTGAATAAGGTTCTTAGCATGACATTGTGGCTCCTCAGCAGTCCACCCGCAGCCTGTTGTTTTCCCTCCATTCCTGATTGCTCCCACTCTACCCCATCCCTCTCCTGTCCCTACCCTCAGCACACCAGGGGTTCTTTTTGGCGGTTGTCACAGGGTCATGGGTTTGCACTGTTTACATCCCCCGTCAGCATTGTGCCAGAGCATCTGTCTCTCCACAGCCTTGCCAACAGCACATGTTCCTACACTTTTGAATTTTTGCCAATCTGGTGGGTGAGAAACGTTATCTCAGTGTAGTTTTGATTTGCATTTCTCTTGTTTTGAGTAACCTCTGTTTTGAGTGACTCAAAGTAGTGAAACTTTTTTGTTTATATTCTTAGTTCTCACTGAAATGCCAGTAACCCGACTTTCTATCTCTCCTCCAACAAAAGCTTCAGATTCCACATCTCAGCTGAAATGTGCCTCCTTTTTTGATGCATTTAATCTTTTACCGTAGGATTGTGTCCTCTTCTGTACTCCCATGACAGCTCAGTTATGCCCTGATGGGAGGGATCTTAGTCTCCTTCAGCTTTCCATCCCCAGTGACTGACACAGTCTAGAAAAAGATCCATATTTACTATTTCTTGGATTAATTGAATGATTTTTAAAATATTTTTTTGAGACCCAGTCACGCTCTGTTGCCCAGGCTGGAGTGCAATGGTATGATCTCAGCTGACTGCAGCCTCCACCTCCCGGGTTCAAGTGATTCTCCTGCCTCAGCCTCTGGAGTAGCTGGGACTACAGGGACACACCACCACACCCAGCTCATTTTTTGTATTTTTAGTAGAGATGGGATTTTGCCATGTTGACCAGGCCGGGCTCAGACTCCTGGCCTCAAGTGATCTGCCCATCTTGGCCTCCCAAAGTGCTGGGATTATAGATGTGAGCCACTGCATCTGGCCTTAACTGAAGGATTTTAAGTTAAGTATGACATGAGAAAATTAGTAGTTTTGGTTTGAATTCTAATTGAAAGCTTAAACTCACATTCTCCTTGTTTTCATTGATGTTATTTCATGATTTTCTCAAAGGAAATAATCTTTGCAATGAGAGAAATGTAATATTTTAGAATATTTGAAGTTTTTCTAACCTTTATCCATAACAAATAAAAATATCTCTTATAAAAAGCACAATGATATTATATTATTTTGTCATTACAAATTACTCTTATTTTCAAAATCCAAAATCTGATGTGGGGAAATTCAGTGTGAAAGTAATTGAAAGGCTGCCTGTTTCAGTTACAGGAACTCTGTAACTCTGGTTAATATATATTTGCCCTTGTCAGATAAATATCTCTATAACTAGACACAGAAGTTTACATAAAAATGTTTTAACCTGGACCAGGTGCGGTGGCTCATGCCTGTAATCTCAGCACTTTGGGAGGCTGAGGTGGGCGGATCACAGGGTCAGGAGATTGAGACCATCATGGCCAATATGGTAAAACTCTGTCTCTACTAAAAAATAAAAAAATTAGCTGGGCATGGTGGCATGCACCTGTAGTCCCAGCTACTCAGGAGGCTGAGGCAGGAGAATTGCTGGAACCCGGGAGGGAGAGGTTGCAGTGAGCTGATATCGCACCACTGCACTCCAGCCTGGGCAACACAGTGAGATTCTGTTTCAAAAAAAAAAAAAAGTTTTAACCTGAAAACTTGAAAAGTGTCACTTTAAAGACTGTTAACTAAATGTCATACATTGTTTAAGTGATAAGATGATGGATAAATATTTATATGTTCCACATAAGAAAATAGGAGTTTTTACTGGAAATGATGAAACTGGAGGCTGTAGCAATGATGATCTATTGCTAAATTATTTTACTTTCTCATGTTAGTGTAGTGATAATGGATTTTTCATTTTTAAGGGGTTACTCCGCTCTTTTAAAAATGGAAAGAAGTAGTTAAGGGTGGAGGAAGGGAGGTGAGAATGCCATATAGGGTAATAGTTGTTAGTCTAGATTGGAATAACAAAGAGAAAAAAGCAGAAACACTTGTTTCTAAGAAAAAATATGAGACTGCATAGAATGATAAAAACAGTCTCAGTATTTTATAGAGGGAAGCATAAATAAATCATGGTAGTTTTGCTCAGTGGATCAGGCAGCTGTTAAAATGATTAGAAATGAAGACCTTGTACAAAACAAAATGTTTAATAGAATGTTAAGTGAAAAAACAGATGACATATTTATATCTATTCTGTTCACAAGTATGTAGAAATATATATACATCCGGAGGGAAACAGAAAAATGAGAATTGTGGGAATGCATTATTTGCATTTTATTATAGTTTTTATTAATATTAAGCTCTTAAAAATAAGGAGAAATGCAAAGAATCTGTTCAACTCCAGAGCAAAAACAAAATGAAAAGCTAGCAGACAGAGCCAACCTACCTTTCATAAAATTATTTATTGAGACTAGGTGCGCTGGCTCACGCCTGTAATTCCAGCACTTTGGGAGACTGAGATGGGCAGATCACAACGTCGGGAGTTCGAGACCAGCATGGCCAACATGGTGAAACCCTGTATCTACTAAAAATACAAAAATTAGCTGGGTGTGGTGGCATGCGCCTATAGTCACAGGTACACAGGAGGCTGAGGCAGGAGAATCACTTGAACCCTGGAGGCAGAGGTTGCAAGGAGCTGAGACAGCACCATTGCACTCCAGCCTGGGCAACAAAGTGAGACTCCATCTTGAAAAGAAATTATTTATTGAATGATGCAATTTTAGAGTTGGGAAGCCTCTCAAAATTTTTGTAAAAACCTCTTTACACTGTAAAAATTATTGAGGATCTCAAAGAGCTTTTACTTATATGGGTTAAATCTGTCAACATTTCCATATTGGAAGTTAAAATGGAGGCTGGGCATGGTGGCTCATGCTTATAATCCCAGCACTTTGGGAAGCTGTGGTGGGTGGATCACTTGAGGTTAGGAGTTCAAGACCAGCCTGGCCAACATGGTGAAATCCCGTCTCTACTAAAAGTACAAAAATTAGCCATGCGTGGTGGTGCATGCCTGAAGTCCCAGCTACTCAGAAGGCTGAGGCAGGAGAATTGCTTGAACCTGGGAGGTGGAGGTTGCAGTGAGCCAAGATCGAGCCACTGCATTCCAGCCTGGGCAACAGAGTGAGACTCTGTCTAAAAAAAAAAAAAAAGTTGAGGGAAAAAAAGTCACTTAAAAATAACAATGATGAACCTATTATACGTTAACATAAATAACATTTTTATGAAAAATAAGTATTTCAAACAAAAATTTAGTGAAAAAAGTGCCTTGGTTTTGTATTTTTGCATATTTTTAATATTTGCCTCAATAGAAGACACGTGGATTCCCGTATTTGCTTATCCATTCAATCTGTTGTGGTATGCTGTTTTGGTTAAAATTTGGAAGAAAATTTGGCCTCAAACAGCTACATAGTTGGGAAAGGGAGAAGTCTTTTTTAATCGCCTTTTCAGATAACTGGTTTTGTCACATTGTCTCTGGAAAACCCCACTGTACACACTTGAGAGAGTAAGTTTGAAAAAGATAAACAGTGTCTTAGTATTATTATGAAATACTGCAGAACTCCATGAAACTCCATGAAAATGTTTAAGTACCTCCCAGGGGTTCCCAGATCACACTGAGAACCGCTATTCTAGCCCTTGAAAAATGAGAAAACTGAAACTCAGAGATGTGCAGTGATTTTCTCCAAATCATATAGTTGGTGGAAGACAGAGCCCTTGGACATGGCTCTGCTAGTTTCATTCCTCATATTTTTGGAAAATGTCAGTGTAAGGTCTCTTAGGCTGACAGCCCCATGGAGGCCATGTTAACTTGTGACCTGCATGGACACTCCAGTTGAGTTCTGAGTAACTGGAAGACCATGAGAAGAGGAAGAAATGATCAACCCCTGTGGCACCTACTTAACTTTGAGACATTCTCTATTGTTCCTTATTCCCACCCCAATCGTTAAGGCCATTGGACTTTGTAACTGACCTTGGTCAACACTCGACACCCTAGGACTCCCTCCCAGCTTGCAAAAAACCTCCCTAAACTGTAACTTCTATAACTTTCCAGTGCCTACCCCAAACCTAGAAAACAAACTCCTATCCCACCACCCTTCGCTGACTCCCTTTTTCAGACTCAGCCTGCCCACACCCTGGTGAATAAACAGCCATGTTGCTCACACAAAGCCTGTTTGTGATGGGGGGAGGTCTCTTCATTCAGAGCTCATGCATTTTACTTTTGAACAACTTTTAGAGATTGATCCTGAGTTTATTTATGAGGGTCTTCTGAGATATCAAAATCTAATTCTACCATTTCATCTTGAAGATTAAACTGTTCATGGTAAACAAATCAAAACTTTTAAGAGAAAGTAGTATTAGGGCTGGGCACGGTGGCTTACACCTATAATCTCGGCACTTTGGGAGGCCGAGGCGGGTGGATCACGAGGTCAAGAGATCGAGACCATCCTGGTCAACATGGTGAAACCCCGTCTCTACTAAAAATACAAAAAAATTAGCTGGGCATGGTGGCGCACACCTGTAGTCCCAGCTGCTTGGGAGGCTGAGGCACGAGATGGCGCCATTGCACTCTAGCCTGGGTAACAAAAGTGAAACTCTGTCTCAAAAAAAAAACAAAAACAGAAAGTAGTATTAGAATTATAAGTGGATTATAAAAATGTAATTTTTAACATAAGATATAGAAATATTAATTTGAGCTTTATGACAAAGGATATGATACATTTAATTTTGTTTGCCACTTTTTACTAGCTAAAAATTTTGTAGCATTTTCTCTCTCAATTTATATATAATTTTTTATTTATTTATTTATTTTTAGGCAGGGTTTCACCATGTTGGCCAGGGTGGTCTCTAACTCCTGACCTCAGGTGATCCGCCCGCCTTGGCCTCCCATAGTGCTGGGATTTTTTTTTTTTTTTT
>NW_016107316.1:17093999-17102079 GCF_001604975.1 Cebus imitator | reverse complement strand
TTTTTTTGAGATGGAGTCTGACTGTGTCACCCAGGCTAGAGTGCCATGGTGAGATCTTGGCTCACTGCAGCATCTGCCTCCCGGATTCAATAGATTTTCCTGTCTCAGCCTCCCAAGCAGCTAGGATTACAGGCACCCACCACCATGCCCAGCTAATTTTTGTATTTTTAGTAGAGATGGAGTTTCACTATGTTGCCCAGGCTAGTCTCGAACTCCTGTTCTCAGGTGAACCACCTGCCTCGGCCTCCCAAAGTACTGGGATTACAGATATGAGCCACCATGCCCGGCCAATCTCAACAATTTTAAATAGACACTTTTGACTTTATCTTGGTTTCTTGGTTATCTGCATGTTCATAGAGGCATTTTCCATATCTGTTCCTCCGTTCAAATGTTAGGTGGCTTTATGGTTTTTAACGTTATTCACTGATTCCTCCCAGATTCCATCCAGATCTCAAACAATAGTATTCTTGGATCCCGAGATGGAAAACACTTAGGATAACCTTTCTTTAGCCTATTTGAGTAGGTACTTCTGATGCTTCACCATCAGTGCTCAGTGATGTGTAGAGGCCCTTTGAATGACAGCTGCATACCACCAGTCATTCTGTCAGCCCTCTTGCGTAGCTCTCAACTCCTCCTGCCCCAGCCAGAAGTTCCATATTAGAAGTTAAATTGAGAAACTGTCAAATTACTTAACTACTTCATGCTGGCCTGCAGGCTGTCTGGAGATGAGACTGTCCCTTGGCTTTCTTCATCTTTTCCAGATATGTATTGCACAGCTTCTTTTCTGCTCTGCCTCCTACTCTACCTCCCTTTTCTATTCCCCATTTACCAGTTTTTTATTTTAAAGATTATTCTTAATAAGAATGACCTCCAATTTACATATACTAGAATCAAGATTCTCTCAGTCGCTAGAAAGATGCAGAGGAACAAGTCTGTCTGGTCTCAAGCCTTGCGAGATAGGAGCTCTCGTTGGGAGGGTCCCGTGATGGGTCCCATGGCAGCCTTGGGGGCCTCTGCCCTTCAGGCCAAGCACCCCAGTGTCTTCACTCCTCGCTTCCAGTTTGTGTTAAATATATATTTTTCGTGGTAAAAATTGGAGTTATTTTGTAATCAGCTGCCAATGTCTTTAGATCAGCTCTAACCAATTTTATCTTTTCTACCTTTCCCCCCCGAAATAAATGATTTAAATGTTTTATGGGGAAATACCCATATTTTTTATATCCTGTTCTTCACATTAAAAGGTGGGGCTGGGAACACAGTTACTTGGGAGAGAGCAAGGTGAAATTCTGGATGTGCTTTTGGCTTCGCCCCAGCCCCCGACCTGCCTTTGAGTGGTGGGACCAGGACTTGGAGGAGGCAGCGATGGCCACGCACCTGCTGAGTGTGTGCCCTGTTGTCTCGGCTCTTCTTTTGGAACAATTTGAAGTGAGGTCTTCGTGTCCAGGTTATAAGCACGGAGCTCTCTTGTTGGGTTGTGTGACCCTGGACTTTTAGCCTCTTTTTCCTTTCCCTTCGGAGCTGGAAAAGTGTCATGTGGGCTGGAGAAAATAAAAAGAAAATTCATTAATTTGAAATATTATTTTTGTTTTCCCTGTATCATATAACTCTATCTTATCTTTCTAAACTGTTTTCTAATTTGGTGTCTACGTGAGATATGTTATTTCAATATTTTATATACAGTGGAGGCTTACCATATATTTGTTAAAAAGAGAAATAAAGATAGAACAGAAAAATGCAGTCTAGCCAGCGAGCTGGTGTAACAGGAGCGTTGTGATGGGCATTTGGATATGTAGGTTTCAATCTCATCCTTATTGTAACTATCTCTGTGATTTTGTCAAACTATTTGAACTACTTTAAGCTTCTGTTTTCTATAAGTGAGAAAGCTGCTGAATGATGTCTAGGTGTTTGCCCTTCGATTTATTTTTTTCCAGAAGTGACTTATCAAGTGTTTCTTGTGTGCCAGGCACTGTTAGGAAAGCTGGTAGACAAGCAAATGTGGTAGACAAGCAGCCACAGTCCCTGCTGTTATTGATGTTGCTTTATACTCAGGTGTGGGGTGTCCTCTCTTCCCCACTGGATAGCAGAAATAGTAACTTGAAGGACAGTCTTGGCTTTGTGTCTGATTTGGGCCAGGCTACCAAAAAACCTTTAAATGCTTCGTTTTCTCATCTGTAAAGTGATGATAGTAATATATAACCTAGGTTATCTTACACATTTGACTAAAATAAAATAATGTATGTGGGAATACATTTGAATATGCTAATAGTAGTATAAAGTACAGCATCTAGTAGTGTCTGTAGTAATGTAAATTCTTTTATTTTGCCATGAAATTTAGTATGTAATTCACTAAAGCTTGGATAGGAAAATCTTAAGTTAACTTAATCTTGGAGTTCAGAGATCTTAAAAAATATGGCTAGGCGTGGTGCTCATGCCTGTAATCCTAGCACTTTGAGAGGCTAAGGTGGGCTGGTCACCTGAGGTTCGGGAGTTTGAGACCAGCCTGACCAACATAGAGAAACCCCATCTCTGCCAAAAATACAGAATTAGCTGGGCATGGTGGCGCATGCCTGTAATCCCAGCTACTTGGGAGGCTGAGTCAGGAGAATTGCTTGAACCTGGGAGGCAGAGGTTGCGGTGAGCCAAGATCACGCCATTGCATTCCAGCCTGGGCAACAAGGGCAAAACTCCATCTCAAAAAATAAATAAATAAAATAAAGTATATTTGTTTTTCTTCTCTTCACAGAGAAAGATAATGCTAAATATGTTTTTAGACACAATGATGGCCGACCCTCCTCCCCAGTGCCTTGTCTGGCTACCTCTCATGCACAGGCTTGCCCATGTTGAGAATGGTAAGCAGAACTTTTATTGTTTAATTCTTCAGGCTATAGAAAGCATAGGAACTGATTATTTGCAATGTCCTTAGTTACTAATATCTGAAAATTACACTTGACATTTGCTATCACTGTCATTTGATTTTGCTGTTTTGGCTTTCAGAAGAATATTTCTTTTCAAAAAGGAAGGACACTTATTATTTCTTCTTTTTTTTTTTTTGGTCCAGGACAGTCTCACTCTGTTGCCCAGACTGGGGTGCAGTGGTGCAATCCTGGCTCAGTGCAACCTCCACCTCCCAGGTTCAAGCAACTCTCCTGCCTCAGCCTCCGGAGTAGCTGGGATTACAGGCACCAGCCACCATGCCTGGCTAATTTTTATCTTTTTAGTAGAGACAAGGTTTAGCCATGCTGGCCAGGCTGGTCTCAAAGAGACTTACTACTTTAGAAAGGAAACCAAGAAGTAGGCTGGGCTTGATGGCTCACACCTATAATCCCAGCACTTTGGGAGGCTGAGGTGGGTGGATCACTTGAGGTCAGGAGTTCTAGACCAGCCTGGCCAACATGGCAAAACTCCATCTCTATTAAAAATATAAAAATTAGCCAGGAGTGGTTTTGGGCACCTGTTATCCCAGCTACTCGGTAGGCTGAGGCAGGAGAACCACTTGAACCTGGAAGGTGGAGGCTGCAGTGAGTCAGGATCGTGCCAGTGCACTCCAGCCTTGGTGACAGAGTGAAACTCTGTCTCAAAAAAAAAAAAAAAAAGGAAAGGATACCAAGACGTGGTCATATCAGATCATACAATTTCAACTATATGCTTTTCCTCCCTGAGATTCCAGATGATTGTTCTCTGTTTGAGCCCACCTGATTTTTAGCCATGACTTCCTGTTTCATCTTTATCAAACTCATAGTTCTAAAAAACTGTATATGTGCAATATCAACTACAAAAAGTATAATTATTTTGGAATAATTTAAAGAAAAATAGTGAAGATATAATTTAACAGTGGGTTTCCTTTTTTTTTTTTTGAGACGTAATCTTGCTGTTGTCACTTGGGCTGGAGTGCAATGGTGTGATCTCAGCTCACTGCAACCTCTGCCTCACAGGTTCCAGCAATTCTCCTGCCTCAGCCTCCTGAGTGGCTGGGATTACAGGCACCTGCCACTACACCTGGCTAATTTTTGTGTTTTTAGTAGAGATGGAGTTTCACCATGTTGGCCAGGCTGGTCTTTGGCTCCAGACCTCAGATGATCCACCTGCTTCGGCCTCCCAAAGTGTTGGGATTACAGATGTGAGGCACTGTGCCCGTCCAGTTTCCTTTTTTTTTTTTTTTTTCCATTTTTTTCCTTTACCATTTTTGCCTTGAATCTGTTTTTGGTATCCCTCCCAGGAATTTGACATGAATTTTTGTTTTGCTTTGAGTTAAAATGGTACTTTTCTCTTAGTAACTTCTTAATTTTTTTATGTTCTTGCCATCCGTTTATCTCCTCCTGTAGCTTGTTGGCGTTTGTTAAAGGGAAGGCCATTGTTTTTCTAGCAACATTCCTGGACTCAAGGCTCTTGCCTTTCTTCATTCCTCAAAAGAGAATGAGGAAGAGCCAAGAAGCCACTAAAAAGAGTCCGTTTTTATCCCTTCTGGAAGAATGAAATCAACGTCCATACTGTTTTTATTTTATCGCTGTCCTATCTATACTTTAAAATAAATTTTTCTCAGCCTTTTACCCAACTATGGCTTTAGTTCACAAGTATCTCAGATTCAGGAGTCGTTTCTTAAAGGACCAGAATCTCTCTAGACCAAACCAGCAGAATTTTAAAAACAGGATTCTTGGATAGATTTAAATTTTTGAGAGCAATGCCTTTATAGCCTTAAATGTTTTAGTAGTTTTATGTCCAGTTGATTTTCATGAAATAATTTTGTATTTGCTGTTTGTCAAGATGTATTATTATCCATATGAACATTTTATTGTGACTTTTATAAAGTATAATTTACTGATTACATTCTTAATGTGTGTGGTTTGTAGTATTTTTATGAGACAGAAATGTTATAAAATAATTAAAATATCTAGAAATAAAATGTTACTGTTACATTAATATTTTTCTATATGTTTTAATTTTAATGGTGAGAAATTATAATGGTATTTCTGGTTTTTTTTGGTTTGGGCCCTATGAAGTTCATGAATTAGATCGATGTTACTATGCATAAGGAGTAATGTTTATTCACCTAAGCAAAAGTTGTACTTTTTAAATTGATTTACTAATCCAAGTAAGATAAGAAGGTAACTACTAAGGTAGTAGTTACTTAACTACTACTAAGTGATGCACTTTACCAAAATAATACTTTTACCAGAACCTGAACAGCCTTTCTCTTTCTTATTTATAACTGACCTAACACACTTGTTAATTTTTTCATCATTCTAGTTCTCTGCTTTTATACCTGTCACCCATTCCACTGACTAAGGATTGACTTGATTGGTTTGGAAGAGAACACAGGAAAATCACATAGATATATATGTTCAACTAAAATTATCAGTATATATTTGATAATTTAATACTTTTATTTATTATATCTTTTATTAACCTAAATTACTTAGAATTATAAATATTGGCTACACAGATGTTGACCTCATTGACGTTAGCTGAGATTGATGGAGTTCGTTCTCTGGAGGAACTATACTAGGTTGTATAGTTAATTTGGAGCGTACACTGTTAATTAGTATTTACAGCATTCCTTAGGAATATCTTGATGGCAAAAAAACTTAATTTCTTAGAAATAATATCCTTTGGATTTTTTATTGCTAATTTTAGTTTTCTTTTAGTCCCTAGTGGTCATGTTATATAATCTTGTATTTTTTTCACCTCATAATCAATTTTTTTTGAGTCTTGATTCATTAGTTGATATATATTTTTGGAAGCAAGTCTAAAAGTCCCTATAATTGAAATACGATTTTGGTCTTATATATATAATGCTAGAAAGAGTTGCTCAATGAAGATTTGAATACTCTATCCCTCTTTTCTTTTTTGAGGCGTAGTTTTGCTGTTGCCCAGGCTGGAGTGCAATGTTGTGATCTTGGCTCATGGAAACCTCTGCCTCCTGGGTTCAAGCGATTTTCCTGACTCAGCCTCCTGAATATCTGGGATTACAGGCATGCATCACCACGCCCAGCTAATTTTGTATTTTTAGTAGAGACAGGGTTTTTCCATGTTGGTCAGGCTGATCTCAAACTCCTGACCTCAGGTGAACCACCCGGCTCGGCCTCCCAAAGTGCTGGGATTACAGGTGTGAGCCACCACACCTGGCCTATCCCTCTTTTCTGTTAACTTTCTTTTCTTGTGTTCGGAGTTGAATTGTCAGAGGAAAAAATTATGCTACCAACATTTAAAAATATAAATAGTGATCTATAATATACAGTTGTGTATTGCCCTTGACAGTAAATTGGAATGATTAGATTAGTCTCATTAGTCTATGTTGAATTTTTTTTCCGATGTATTGAGTCTTTTTTTTTTTTTTTTTTTAAGTAAATGGCTGGTTAGGCTAGCAGAAAATTTAGATTCTTTAGTCCTACTTTTGTTTTATCGTTGTTGTTGTTTTGTTTTTGAGACAGGGTCTTTTCTGTTGCCCAGGCTAGAATGCAGTGGCACGATCTCTACTTGCTGCAACCTCCGCTTCCTGGGTTCAGACAATTCTTGTGCCGCAGCCTCCTGAGTAACTGGGATTATAGGCATGCGCCATCATACCCAACTAATTATTTTTTGTAATTTTAGTAGAGACAGGGTTTTGGCATGTTGTCTAGGCTAGTCTTGAACTCCTGGCCTCAAGTGATCTGCCTGCCTCAGCCTTCCATAGTGCTGGGATTACAGGGGCGAGCCACCTCACCCGGCTCTAATTTTGTTTTCACCTTTGTTTTTATATTAGATTTGGTATTCCCCTGTATTGACTGTATTCTCCAAATGAAAATTTATTCTTTCTTCTTTTATTCCATCCCTTCTCTCCTGCCCTTTTTCTCTCCCCTTTTCTCTCCTGTCCACAAGTCTTCCATCCCGTGGAGTGCTCCTACTGCCGGTGTGAGAGTATGATGGGTTTTCGGTACCGGTGCCAGCAGTGCCACAACTATCAGCTCTGCCAGAATTGCTTTTGGCGTGGCCATGCCAGTGGGCCTCACAGCAACCAGCACCAGATGAAGGAGCATTCCTCTTGGGTAACTGCTTTGTGTTTCATCTGTATCCCTGAGTGTTAATCTGTTTTATCAGTAACAGCACCTGGACCTGCTTCCTCATGGATGCCTACCAAATAAGGATGTGGTGTAGTAAAATCTTAACACTAACATTTATGCCAGGCTTGCAGAAATGTTATGCTTCCTCACTTGATTTTAAAAGCAGAATTTAAAAAAATTTCCAGGAAACAAAGATAGTATATTTGAAATGGTCTATTTTATTCAGAAGTGGAATGTTGCATTGCTGTCTTTCCATAGTAAAAAATGAGTTTTAAGTAAGACTTAAAGTTCTTTTTGCAAGCAAAATTTTCTCATATTTATAGGGTTTAAATGTTGCAAGGAAAGTTGCAGAAAATAAAGGAGTTAAATATTTATGCCTGTAAAGTTGGAAAAAAAAATTATATTTTACAACCATTGCCACATTGGTGTCTTTACCTTCTAAAGTAGTTTTTAAAATCGTAATATCTTGGCAGAAGTCAATATCTGATTTTTCTGTGGTGCTTATAAATTATGTAACATGCTTATCATCAGTTATTTTCCTTCCTTTCTCTCAGTTTATTTGCAGAGTTTTAAAAATGCCATATTTTCCTTCCAAAAAGTTGTCACAGCCTTTGTTTTAAACTCTTTCCTCTAGTTTTTGTTGGTTGGTTGGTTGGTTGATTGGTTTGCTAAACGGTAGAAAAGCATATAAGGGCAGAAGTATAATTCAGGATCTAGATTCTTTAGCCTGGTTGTCTGTTGGCCTTCAAGTATTAGAAAGCTTTAATAACCAGTTTTTATTTTCTCTTTGGTTGTTTTAAAACTCAACCAAGTAAAAGCAAGTAAACTCACATCAGGAATTAAAGAAAAAAAACAAAACAAACTTCAATGTATACTTAACCCTAGTTCTTTCATCTCTGACAATGTTAGATACTTTATTTTTTTTTTTTAACTAGATAGGTTTCTGTTATAATTAACCATAAAATTTTGTTAAACTAAATATCCTATCTTGGGTCTTGTTGTGTTGTGGAATCCAATTTTTTTTTCTTTTTTTTTTTTTTTTT
>NW_016107316.1:17091168-17093304 GCF_001604975.1 Cebus imitator | reverse complement strand
TTTTTTGTATTTTTAGTAGAGACAGGGTTTCACCATGTTGACCAGGATGGTCTCGATCGCTTGACCTCGTGATCCACCCGCCTCGGCCTCCCAAAGTGCTGGGATTACAGGCTTGAGCCACCGCGCCCGGCCTACGGGTTGTTATTCTTATTTTAGCTTTTTTTGTTTTATAAATTCCTTTTTGTTATAGTGACTGAAATTTTTTTAAAAATCCAGTATTGTCATCCTGCATAATTTTGAAGATAATATGATAAATGTGTTAGTTCTGAATTTTGATGGATATATGCCTTGCATGGGGTCAATGCATACTGGTAAGGCCTTTTAGCAGTATGTGCAGGTGTCTGTATGTAACTTGTTTTCAAATTTAAGATTCTGTACATGCAGAGCTCTTGCTCTTTGAGGAAGATGTAGTTGAATTTTGAGGCTGGGTAAAGAAGTTTCCAGTTAACAAAAAGATGTGCTAACAATTTAATAGTAATTTCTTCAAGATTGTCAGCTGTGTTTATACTAATATTTTGAACAGATGTTTCTATATGCTCACAACGTGAGTTTAAGTGTGTGTTTAACCAGCTGGTATATGAATTTGCATTGTAGATGTGATATGTGAGTTTTTAGTACCTGGAAGTTTATTTTGAATTTTCCAGAAATTTCTGTTAAATGTTTTTATCTGAGTAACTATGCAGTATAATTCATTCTTTTAGTCATTGGTTCACTTCATTTACCTTTATTACAAAGAAAATGCCATATGGTACCATATCTGAGATTCATCCTGTCTGTTCATTCTTTCATTCAAAATATATTTTTAAGCACCTACTGTGTGCCGGGTCCTGTAAGAGGCTTTTGGGATACATCTATGGACAAACCAGACAAAGACTCCTGCCCTGTGGAGCTTAAGTTTTAATGAGCATGAAAGAGACTGCTAGAGCTTGTCAGCATTACTGTTTTCCTATTCTTGTTGGCACATACCTAGACTATACTTTTCAGCCTTTGTGTTGCTCAGTGGAACCATGTGACTAGTTCTTGCCAGTGGGATGTGAACAGAATGATAGGTGTCTTTCCAGAAGAAGACAGTTAGTGAATAGCAGGGTGCCTTCTCTACTCTCTCTGCTACCTTGGTGGAGAGAATGTCATTAACAACCAGCAGAGGGTGAAACCATGAAGCAAAAGGAAACCGGGTCCTTGAATGATAGGTGGAGAAGAATATCCAGCAATCCACTTGACTGTGATGGGGGCATGATAAAAACTTTGTGTTGAGTCACTGAAGTTTTAGTACAAGAGGTAGAGTTCTGTTAAAATCTTAAAATTTGTGACGTTGTCTTAGCAGTCACATGGTACACTTGATGAGGAAACTGATATTACAGAGGGAAAGTCAGAAACCCATGTTATTTATAGTGGCAACCAGTTTGGTAAATGTATCATCTGTGATCATTTGAAAGGCACAAGTGGGCTCTAGGTCAAGTGTTGGAAAAGATCAGAATGTGAGACTGTTAATGGTAAGGTGGCAAAAGAGAGAGATGAGCTCAAAAATAATTGGTTAGTGCACAAGCAATGAATGAAAGGGAACAGAGAAAGCTCTGATTCATGGGCCAGTGAAAGGAAAAACAGACTGCTTCCAGACCCTAGAGAGAAAGCTAAGCATTGAGAAAGGCTTTAAGCAGCAAAGTCCTAGTAGAACTTCTCAGTGAAAAAAGGTGACCCAGTCCTGTGGTGAAGATCAGATTTAGGGAATAGGCTCTTGTTCTTGGCTGCTTAGCAGAATCCTCTTGGTTCTGCCTACAGAGATTCTGCTTTATTGGTCTGAGGTACATGAAACCCTAGACATAGACAGTTTTTAAAACTTCCCCAAGTGGGTGAGGCGCGGTGGCTCACGCCTATAATCCCAGCACTTTGGGAGGCCAATGCGGGCGGATCACTTGCAGTCAGGAGTTCAAGACCAGCCTGGCCAATGTGGTGAAACCCCATCTCTACTAAAAATACAAAAAATTGGCTGGGCATGGTGGTGGGCATCTGTAGTCCCAGCCACTCGGGAGGCTGAGGCAGGAGAATCACTTGAATCTGGGAGGCGGAGTTTGCAGTGAGCCCAGATTGCACCACTGCACTCCACCCTGGGCAACAAGAGCAAAACTCTGTCTCAAA
>NW_016107316.1:17075576-17091158 GCF_001604975.1 Cebus imitator | reverse complement strand
AAAAAAAAAAATGCTAATGCAGAGAAGCCACAAATAAAAATAAAGTTCCCCAAGTGATTCTATCATACAGCCAAAGCTGAGAGCAACTGATGGTGTTCATATGGCTTCCAGGTGGCTTCTGTTAAGTTGAAAGCAAGAGTCAAAGAAATACGTTAGTCTTAGGAAAGAACTTTGTGTGTGGTTACTGGCACATGGAATCAATCAACTGGAAACAAATAGATCAAAGGCGTATTAAGTTTCTGAAGAAATTACATTGGCAAAGAAATTATAAGCCTGAACTGAACAAGCCCTTAACTATTTGAGCTATAAAACCACTATTAAAAAGCAACAACAACAACCCTGAGAACTTGGTCTGGCAGGATAGGCTGATGGGTTGTGAAGGTCGTGCAGCCCCTTCAGAGGGTATGCCAGAGCCCACCTGGCCAAGAAGGCTATTGAATAAGGAAGAAACTCCTGCTCCGGTTCCACCATTGTATATTGGGAGCAGGAAGGGAAGGTGCAGACAGTTTGCTTTTTTGGTTCATAGATTGCATCTTAAGGAGTTCCACATGATCCTTATGAAGAAGACTATGCCATATCCAGAGATCCTGGATGCAGTGACTGAATCAGACCGCAGGTGTTCCACCTGGGCATGTGTGGCACAGTGGGAGGAGGTAAGGGTGCTCTCTGTGTAGGAAAAGGGAACAAAAATGCAGTTGGTGATTGAAGTTTCAAGAATATTCTTTTCTTAAATTCCACTGGAGAAAACTAGTCATATGGTCCCATGTGGCCACAAGGAGGGTATGTTGTATATTATCTATATATCACTTCTCAGCCGAGGTGGTTTGAAGCAGGCATGCCTCTTTATCTTTACCCTCCCACTGCTGATATACATTGACCAAATGGAATGGTCTCCAAAGGGACTGGCTGAGGTAGAAGTCCTCAGATGGAGTAGGCTGGGTACCTGCATGGATGGAGCAGAGCCCCTCTGCCAGCTTACATGGGACTCTAATATGAGCAGATATTAGCAAGTGGAATCAGGAACGTAGGGGTAGGGAGATTGGAGGTTGAATACAGAAGTCATATAGGCCTTGTTGAGAAAGTGAGATTTGAGCACACTTAGAAGTTTACCAGCAGGTATCTGGGGAAGAGCAGAGGTCGTGTTCAGTGTTCAGGCCCTGGGGTGGGAGTATACCTGTAAATCCAGGGAAAGAAGCCAGCATGGCCAGAATGAAATGAGCAGGATTGTAGGAGAGGAGGTGAAAACATTAATATGGGCCCATTGACCATTGTAAGGACTTTTACTCTGAGTGTGATGAGGAGTCTTATAGGGTTTTGAGTAGAAGAATAACATGATTTGATTTATATTTTTAAATGGTCAGTCTAGATGCCATGTAAAGGGTAGATAGTGGAAAAGAAAGAGAGGAGCAGAGAGACCATTTAGGAGAAGTTCTAATGATAATTAAGATATGGTAGGACAGTAGTAGAGGTTGTAAAAAGGATTGAATTATGGTATGTTGTAAAAATCAGCCTAATGGGTTGGATGTGGCTTGTGAGAGTGGAGGAGTCAAGGAAAAGTCTTAAGATTTTGTCCTGAGGATAGAAGGATGGAATTGCCATAGACTGAGGTGGGGAAGGCTGTGGATGGAGAATGTTTAGATGTAGGATCGAGGATGAACCTTGTTCACCCTTTGTTCTGGACATGTTGAACTTAAGTTGCTGATTAAATATCCATCTATATGGAGTTGTTGAGTGGGTCATTATATATGATGAGTCTGGAGTTTAAGAAAGAAGTCTGAAATAGAAGTATAAATCTGGGAGTCATTGGCATGTATTTAAAGCCATGAGACTGGATGATACTACTTATGATACCACTGAGAGAATGAGTGAAGATGGGGAAAAAAAAAGAAGAGGAAGAACAGACCCCAGAGCTCTTCAGTATGAGGACATCTGGGAGAAGAGGAAGATCCTGCTTCCAGTGAGGTGGGATGAAAGCCAGGAGAGTGTGTGTTCTGGAAAACAAGTGAAGAATGTGTTTGAGGAGGAGGAAGTGATCAACTGTGTCAAATGCTGCCGACAAGGAAGAAGGACTGACCCTTTGTCTAACAATGTGGAGATTGTCTGGAGAACACTTTCTGTGGAGTGGTGGGGACAAAAACCTGATTAAAGTAGGTTTAAGAGGGAAAGGCAAGAAAGATGGAGACAGCTAGGATAGATAACTCTCCTAATGAATAAATGAATATCTTTTTCTGACACCATTTTGTCTTTTTTTTTTTGAGACAGGGTACCACTCTGTTGCCCAGCCTGGAGTGCAGTGGTACGATCATGGATCACTATAGCCTTGACCTCCTGGGCTCAAGCAGTCCTCCCACCTCAGCCTCCTGAGTAGCTGGGACCACAGTCATGTGCCACCATTCCCAGATAATTTTTGTAGATACAAGATTTTGTCATTTTTACCAGACTGATCTCGAACTCCTAAGCTGAGCTCAAGTGATCTGCTCACCTCCACCTTCCAGAGTGCTGGGATTACAGGGATGAGCCGTGGAGCCCAGCCCTCAAACACCATTTCTAATAGTAGTTCCTATTGGAATTTTCAAGGACTCATGAATTACACTTCACTTTTCCTCCCCACAAGATGACAGCCAGGAGTTAGGCATCAGTCTGTTTGAGAAAGTGGTTTTAATTGTGGGGAAACAGTGGATTTACCTGTAGTCCCTGAATCAAATATACCCTCACTCAACTGCTGGTATTTCCAGCAGGGAGCAGATCTTGAACATTTATGGATCTGGGAGGAGAGGAGAATGTGTGTTCTGTGGAGTGTGCAGATCCCAAAAAAGAAAGGAAGGGGCTGAGCTGTGCATGTTGTTTCTTCTTCAAAACCAACCAGTCTGATTAGGAGACTGAGGGTCAGAGGGTCCCTTCACCTGGAAATAAAAGAGTGTACAGTAACTAAATAATATTAATTTTTGTTTTCAAACATGCAAGGTTATATCAGTCTTCTTTGAGACACTTGATAAATTTGAGTAACCTTGTCATCAAGACTGTGGTGCCCATAGTGTTCCAGTGACTTTTGCTACATAATAAGCCACCCCAAAAGTTAGTGACATGAAACACCAATCATTTGATTACACCTGCAGATAGAGGGTTGGCTTGTCTCTGCTCCATAACGTCTGGGGCCTTCGCTGGAGTGATTGAAATTCTAGGGTTGGAGGATGTGGCTTGAGTGGCCAGAGGGTTCTTCCCTCCCATGTCTGACTGCCCTGGGATGGGGAAGGGCGGGATCTGCTGGAACAGTCCCTGGGGCCACCTATGTGTGATCTCTTAATGTGGCTTGTGCTTTTCACAGCTTGGCCACACTGTGTCTTAAGAGACAGCATCCCGCCTTTCGGCCTGAACTGCCATCTTCCAGTAGTAATTCACCAAAATGACAAACACAGAGGGAAAGAGGAGAGGCACTCGATATATGTTCTCTAGGCCTTTTAGAAAACATGGAGTTGTTCCTTTGGCCACGTATATGCGAATCTATAAGAAAGGTGATATTGTAGACATCAAGGGAAGGGGTACTGTTCAAAAAGGAATGCCCCACAAATGTTATCATGGCAAAATTGGAAGAGTCTACAATGTTACCCAGCATGCTGTTGGCATTTTTGTAAACAAACAAGTTAAGGGCAAGATTCTTGCCAAGAGAATTAATGTCGTGTTGAGCACATCAAGCACTCTAAGAGCCGAGATAGCTTCTAAAACGTGTGAAGGAAAATGGTCAGAAAAAGAAAGAAGCCAAAGAGAAAGGTACCTGGGTTCAGGTAAAGCACCAGCCTGCTCCACCCAGAGAAGCACACTTTGTGAGAACCAATGGGAAGGAGCCTGAGCGGCTGGAACCTATTCCCTATGAATTCACGGCATAATACGTGTTAAAAAAAAATAAAAGACCTCTGGACTGTTAAAAAAAAAAAAAAAGACAGCATCCCTAGAGGAGGCAGCAGTTGTCTAGGAGAGCAGGGCCGAGCCGCAAGGCCTTTGTCCCCTGGCTGTGGGAGGTGTGCAGCCTCACTTCTGCTGTGTTCTGCATGAAGTGAGGAGTCACTGAGGTCAGCCTGGAATGAAGGGGAGGAGAACTGGACTCCACTCATGGTGCTGGTGATGGTCGTGGGAAGGTCACATTGCAAAAGCTCCTGTGTGATGGAGACATTGTTGCAGTGATCTTCTGCCCAGTATCTGTTTGGAAGTTATAATCTGTCCCACATAGAATAAAGCCTTGTAATCAGAACAAGGGTTCCCACATAGGTGGTTAATTTAGCCATAGTGATTATCATGTTTACCTATTATACTTTTTAAAGGAAGGCTTTATTAAAATAACTAAGCGTAATATTTACTAGGATTTTTATTACCGTATTTAAATAGTTTAGCTTTTCTTAAGTATTTTGAATATAATTGTTTTGTTTAGTTGGTTTTTTTCTTTTTTTTTTAAATCACTGTTAAATGATCTTTAACCTTAAACTTCCTTTTACTTGATCTGGGCATACATGCTTTTCTGATTTACTTTAAACCAAACTCCTTCCACGCCTGCCCACTTCCTTCCCTCCCTCCCAAACTCCTATTAATTGTGTGGTAAAATATATGTAATATAAAATTTACCATCTTAACCATTTTTAAGTGTGCAGTTCAGTGGCATTACGGGCATTCACGCTGTTTGCAGCCATCTCCAGCATCCGTCTCCAGACCTTTTTTATCTTTCCCAACTGGAACTCTTCAACCTTTCTTGATATGCAAGGAAGGCTCATAGCAAACATGTGTTCTTCTCTGCCTTCCTTTTGGATCTCTGCTTACCTTGGTCTTCACTTTACCAAAATAGATCTGACTGATTCCCATCTAGGTACTCCATGGCAGGAAGTCTCTCCCTGTGTTTGCCCATTTATACAAAATATGCTTGTACCACAGATACAGTTAGTAGAGGGCCTTTGTGGATTTAGTTATGTAACTGACTGGTCAGTGGTATGGAAATTTCACCTTTCTTCCCAGCAGATGGCAGAGTCCACCTCTTAACAAAGTTACCTATCCTGTTCTTCAGAATCTTCTATAAAGAAGTACGTTGGATTTCTTTAACAATCTCTGTTAAACAAATATTGCTTTACCTAAAAAAAAAGTCATTGGACAGCTTATATGTGCAGGGTAGTTGTTTGGGCATTAGTAAAAAGTGAGCCATTTAAGGAGTCAGAGCAAATTTTCTTGTGACAGATCTGGATCAGTTGAGGTTGTTGACTTATTTTGGTCAGAAGCAATGTTCGATTTCCATGTGACTAGTGTCCCTCTCCTCACACCTCTTGAATTATGAAAGATAATATGTATTCATGGGAAAAAGGTGTGCTTTCTGAGCATGCTCCTCTCCAGTTTTAAATAGCTACATGTCATAATTAAATGATTACTTTGTATAAAGTACAAAACTAACAGAATTTTTTTTAAAGTACAACACAATATCCCCACTTGTGGCAAGTGATAGCTAAGACATACACATGAAGAAATTAAAAACAAAATATACAAAATCAAGTCCTTTAACCCAGTGGCCAACTCTTCTCAAAGAAACTGCTGAGGCTGGGTCTGCTGTGGCCCCTGCCTCTGCTTTTGTCAGTCAGTGTTCTCATTTAAGCTGTCTGTCCTCTTGTCTTGGGTGACACCAGCATTTTTTCATGGTCAGTACCTCCTGCCCCAGCCTAGCTGTCTAATAGTCAGTCCTCTGCAGCTCAGTTCCCTTTAGCACTGCTGGTCCTTGACCAGCAAGCTGCCCTCACTTTCAGCTGCTTCTCTGCACATTTCTTTCACCTGCTGTCTCCATTGAAATTTGGCTGTCCTGGAAGAACTCCACTTCTCTGCAACCCTTTCCGGTGATGGTGATTTTTTTCTCTCACATCTCATGCATATTAGGGGTTGACATTTTTATTAGGGTGGCCATATAATTTATCATTGAAACCAGATCCACTTGGGAGTAAAAGGGGCACTGTTAATTATGCAGGGACAGCATACATAAATTGTGATTGTCTTGGACAAACCATTATTTGTGCTCACTGTTTTAACTTGTGCTTAAAATCGTGGAAATGTATTGTCTCAGTTTTTGTAGGTGGGAAGTCCAGGCTCTCTGCTCCAGGTCTCACTGAGCTGAAATCAAGGTGTTGGCTGAGGCTGTGGTTACCACCGAAGGCTTAGCAATATTAATATTAGCAATTTAGTCCTGCTAGCTCCCTACTGGCAGAATTTATTTAGTTGCAGCTGTGGTGGTGAGGTCCCCATTTTCCTACTGGTAGCCCACTGAGGATGACTCAGCTCTCAAAGGCAACCTGCAGTTTGTTTTCATGTGGCCCCCATAAGCAGTTTGCAACATAAACATTTGATTTCTTCTAGGCCAGATAGAATGCAGCTCTCTGATTTCCTTTCCTGCAACCAGCCAGAGAAATACTACTTTTAAGGGGCTCACCTGATTAGACCAGGCCTACCCAGTGTAATCTCCCTTTTGCCGTATAACATAATGTTATCAAAGGAATGATAGCTTATCGTATTCTTAGGTTCCACCTACACTCCAAGGGGAAGAAATCATACAAGGACAGAGTTCACTGAAGGTAAAAAGAATTCTGCCTATACTAGGATGGATTACTTGACTCCAGGAGTTTGAGACCAGCCTGGCCAACATAGTGAAACCCCATCTCTACAAAAAATACAAAAATTAGCTGGGTGTGGTGGTGGGTGCCTATAATCCTAGTTTCTCGGGAGGCTGAGGCAGGAGAATCTCTTAAGCCCAGGAGGCAGAGGTTGCAGTGAACTGAGATTGTGCCACTGCACTGCAACATGGGTGACAGAGTGAGACCCCATCTCAAAAAAAAAAAAAGTAAATTAACTTGAGGTAAAAAATGGATAAAGGACCTGAATAGATGTTTCTCTGAAGAAGATATATAGATGGTTGATATGTACATGAAAAGATGCTCAGCATAATCATTAGGGAAGCACAAATCAAAAACACAGTGAGATGCTGCTTCACACCCAGTAGGACAGCTAAATAAAAAAGACTGACCATAACAGTGTTGACAAGGATGTAGAAAAATCAGAACGCTTATACTTTGTTGGTGGGAATACAAAATGGTGTAGCCACATTGGAAAACAGTTTAACAGTTTCTTAGAATGCTAAACGTAGACTTACCATGTGATCTGAAAATTCTGCTCCTAGGTATGTACCCTTGGGAGCTGAAAATATATGTCTCCACAAAAACTTGTATGTGAATGGTCATAGCAGAAATAACCCAAATGTCCATCAACTGGTGACTGGACAAAGTGTAGTTTATCAATACAATGGAGTACTATTAGGTGACCAAAAGAAATGAAGTCCGGATATACACTGAAACATAAGCGAACATTGAAAACATGCTAAGTGAAAAAATCAGACATAAAATGTCACATATTGAATGATTCCATTTATGTGAAATCTATAGAATAGGCGAATGGACAGAACGTACGTTAGTAGTTGCCAGTGGATGGGGAGAGAGAGGAATGGGAAGTGGCTGCTAATGAGTATTGGGTTTCTTTTTTAGAGTAAAGAAAATGTGCTGAAGTTAGATATTAGTTATGGTTGTACAACTCTTTGAATATACTAAAAACCACGGAATTTTACAGTGGGTGAATCTTATGGCATGTGAATCATATCTCAATGTATTCGGCTTCTGCATTACTATAAAGGAATACCTGAGACTGGGTAATTTATAAAGAAAAGAGGTTTAATTGGCTCACAGTTCTGCAGGCTGTACAAGCAAGGCACCAGTGTCTGCTCAGCATCTGGTGAGAGCCTCAGGAAGTTTACAGTCATGGCAGAAGGCATAGCAGAACGAGAACGAGAGCAAGTTGCGGGAGAAGGAGCCACCTCATTTGAACAACCAGCTCTCCTGTGGACTGAGAACTCACTCATCACCAAGGGAGTGGCGATAAACCATTCTTGAGGGATCCGCCCCCATAATCCAGTCACCTCTCACCACAACCCACCTGCAACAGTGGGAATCACATTTCAGCATGAGATTTGGAAGGGACACACATCAAAACCGTATCACTCAATAAAGCTATTATTTTTTATTTTAAGTTGGATGGCTAGGGAATGCTTTTTTGAGGTAGTGACATTTAAACTGACATTGGAATGACTAACTTGAGGTTGGTAGTTGTGAATTCAATGTCAGACCAGTCAGCATAGCTGTGTATTTTACTCCCACCACACACTGTGTGGGTGGAGGCAGAGAGGGTTGAGTTTTGACGGAAAAGTATGACAAAGGGAGGGAAGTGGCAAGGAGGGGGTTTGAGTGTGTGCCAAGAAAATATAATATCGAATGTAGGCTTGTAGGAGAGAAATTAGGGCCACGAGGGAGACAAGGTAAAGATGGTAGGCTCAATGTAGTATATAGGTTCAGTGGGTTGAAGTATTGTTGGAGGCAGACTACTAGAAGGAATGTGCTAGAAAGACAGAAGCTGGTACGAGAGTAGGTGCTTGAAACTGAGATTTTAGGTAATATACAGTAACTGGCAATAAAATGTTGTATGTAGGAGATGACTGGAATGGTGGCCAACATAGGGTGGGAGAACAGCTGCTGAAGGAGGGGAGTTCAGAGAGGACATATGTATTAACAGATGTATTAGCTTCCTGTGGATGTCGTAACAAATTACCACCAACCTGGGGTCCTAAACCAACAGAAATTTATCCTCTCACACTGCTGGACACAAGTTTGAAATCAAAGTGTCAGAAGAGCCACACTTCCCTCTGCAGGCTCAAGGAAAGTATCTGTTTGTAATAGGATTCTCCAGAGAAACAGGCTCAGCAGGGTATGCACGTGCATGTGTGTGAGATTTATTATAAGGAATTGGTGCACCCAGTTATGGAGGATGACAAGTCTTAAGATCTGCTGGGTGAGTTGGCAAGTTGGAGACCAGGAGAACTGATGATACAGGTCCAATCCTGGTCTGAAGGCCTGAGAACCAGGAGAACCAATGGGTGGTAGTTCCAGCAGGCACAAGACCTAGGATGTGTTGATTTTTCAGTTTGGGTCCAAAGGCAGAAAAAAGCCAATGTCCCAGTTTGAAGACAAGAGGACTTCTTTCTTATTCGGGACTGGGTCAGCCTTTTTGTTATATTCAGGCCTTCAAATGATTGGGTGAGGCTCATCCTCACTAGGGAAGGCCATCTCTTTTACGTAGTCTACCAATATAAATGTTAATCTCATCCAAAACAGCCTAAAAGGAACACCCAGAAGAGCATTTGACCAAGTATCTGGGCTTCTCATAGACCAGTGAAATTAACACACAAAATTTATTTTTATTTTGAGATGGAGTCTTACTCTGTTGCCCAGGCTGGAATGCAGTGGTACGATCTTGGCTTACTGCAACCTTCCAGGTTCAAGTGATTCTCCTGCCTCAGCCACCCGAGTAGCTGGGACTACAGGCATGTGCCACCATGCCTGGCTAATTTTTGTATTTTTAGTAGAGACAGGGTTTCACCCTGTTGGCCAGGCTGGTCTCAAACTCCTGACCTCAGGTGATCCACCCACCTTGGCCTACCAAAGTGCTGGGATTACAGGCGTGAGCCACTGCACCCAGCCCCTTACACATACATTTAACATCACACTGTTCTTTGCCTCTTCCAGCTTCTAGCTGCAGTTAGCATTCTTTGATTTGTGACTGTATCATTTCAATCTCTGCCTCCTTGGTCACATTGCCTCCTTTTTTTTTTTTTATCTCTTCTCTATGTATCTGTCTGATATAAAAAATACATATGATTGCATTTTGGCCCCAACCTGGTAATCCAGGATAAAAATGCTTCCTCTCCATCTAGATTCTTAAGTTAATTTTGTCATAGAAGGTAATGTTCACACTTCTGCCATGTAAAGTAATACAGATTTCAGAGATTAGGATGTGGACATATATTTTTGGGGGCCGCCATTCCTTCCACTACAATCAGTGCATTGGAAAGATCAACTATGTAAATGTTGAAATCAACAAGAATTATGACAGTAGTAATGTTGGACTCCATGAAGGAGGGATAATTTGGGTTAATGATGTGGCATTCAAAATTGGTTTAAGGAAGAGGAAAAATCATCTGAGAGTGGCAGTGTGGCTCTAGGAGGATTTCTTCTCCACCTGGAGGTCTAGCTGTTTGAGGGGGTGAGAAAGAAAGCAGCTGCCCCTTGAAATGGCTGCAGGGAAGCCGAGCCTTCAAGGAATGCCAGGTTTCCTCCTAGTGCCGTAGGTGAAAGCAGTATTCAGAGAAACGGTTGATGCGTAAACCTCAGACAGAGGAGGGATTTTTGCCAATGATGGACTATGAAGAAGGGTTTTGAGAGCTGAGGATTAGTGAGAGAGAGTGTCACGTAAGGGGATGTACTGAGCCTCACGGAATAAAAATGCAGGTGAGAGTCTTGGATGTCTTATTTTTAAAAAGTATAACCTGATATAAAGGTCATGCTGGAATTAACCCCAGATAGGCAGATCATGGTGCTCTGGCAACGTGTTAGTTCAGAGGGTGTTGGTTGCCAGGAACATGCCTCCGTGTCCTGTTAAGAGATGAGAGTTCACTACTCTGTGCTTTCCTTATACTGGAGAGAAACTAAAAGGATCTCTGTGTCTATGGCGAATTGTCAATTAAAAGGCCTCAAGCTTCTTAAAAAAACAAACAAAAAAACAGGGTTCTGGGTTCCTCTTTTTACTCTTGTTGATGGTGTTACGGAGGTCTGGGTAGAAGTGCTCTGAAACTCTTCTGGTCAAAAGCTGACTTAGAGCTAAACTGACTGCTTCCTTGACCAAGGCCTGCCTTTGAAATTCGGGACTTTCTAGAGCCACTCGAGGGTTCGGGGGAATAGTCTTGGGTATTCTGACAACATTTATCAGAATTTTCAGTAGGTTGCTTGGGATGTTTTAAATATTGCCCCTTTCAATCATTTGAACATTGCCCAATTCTACTGTGTTTGGCTACACAATTTATTCATGAAACCACTTACAGCTGCAAAAATGCTGAGTTTAAAAGAACATTCAAAATGGACCCAGCTGTTTAAAAAGATGGATGCGATCAAATAAAGAATTGGTATGTAGTTTATGAAACAATAAGGCATTTTTTCAACTGTAGCCTGATTATTCTTAGAGAGATGACAGGGAGGTTTTTCCATTGCAGAGAAATGTATGACTTAACCTGAACCAAGCAGTTCTTCAAATGAGCAATTTCCTGTGGCAGTCATCACTTGGCCTCAGCCCTTTCTTCAACTTCAGATCTTTTTTTGTTCTTACAGATGGCCCCCAGAGTTGCACTGGAAACTGCATCTTCTGCTTCCATGTGTGGGAAGATCATGTGTTCTCTGTGACCCAGTGGTGTGAATTGCTTATCTGTTTCTGTATTAACTCAAATCTATCAGTGATTATTACCTGAATGCATTATGCTTTTTGAGATCTACAAGTACAGATTTAGGGTTAAACTCTTTCTCTAAATAAATTTAATCCATCTGTGTTATATGTTGCATATCTCCATTTAGTGACTACAAAATGTCCAGCTATGAAATATGCATGTTAGTTACTCATTAAGCCTTTGGATCGCCTTTGATAAGCCAGATCCTATGCTCCCCGGCATTCTGTCCCACACCTTCTTTCTGAATGTCTTCACACGGTTCCAGCTTTTACGTGCCCCTCACTCCATCCAAGACACTAATCAATTTCTGCAGTTCTTAATTCTAGCTCATTCTTGTTGTTTAGGTTAAGACTCCTACCTTCAGAGATCTCATGGACATTTCCCTCTTGAAGTCTTAACTGGCTGTTCTGTCAGTACGTGGTTCTAATAATTTTTCAGTTCATTTGCTTGGACTTCTAGGCAGATAATTACATCATCTGTAGGAAGCAGTAACCGGATCACTTTCTGATAGTCCTACCCCCTCTCACTTTTTTACCTCTTTGTGTTGGTAGGAACTTCTAATTTGGGGGGAAGCAGTGCTTCCCAGAATTTTCTGGAAAGAATCGTCTGGGCTGCTTGTTAAATATGCAAAGACCCAGGCCTTCACCTTTGGGAATATTAGTAGGTCTGGGTTGAGGCTGAGGAGTCTGCTTTGTTTGTTTTTTTTGCCCTGGACATTTTTTATCTTCAGAAAAGTTTGGAAAGCACTGTTTTAGAGCAGTGCTAACTAATAGTGGTGATAGTCTTTTATTGCTGCTTTTGATATGTCTGTACCATGTGTGATGTCAGTGGACTGCTGGCCCTTCTATTTTGACCTGTGGTAGCATTTATTTATGACAGCTCTGGAGCTGTGGTGTGTCCAAGTGTAGTCATATAGTCGGCTGTCTAAACAGTGCAGCGAGCTTTCTATGCTGGTATTCATTCAGAGACACCTCAGTTCCAGGCCCTGGAGAGTGCCGCCATACACAGAAGCACACGGGAGGTCCTCTTAGTCTTCCGAATCTCATATTTTCTCTAACTCCAGCCTGCCTTTCCTGGAATCCTGGCTGCCTGATGATCTTCTTCCATAGTATTTGTGTTCTCTGCTCCTTTTGGCTTTGGCTGACTAGAACTTTTGTTTACCAAAACCTGAAGTATTGGTCACACTCCTTCCTACTTCAGTTCTGCCATGGAACCTGTAACTGCATTTGAGTGCCAGAGAACTGTCTGCTGTCTGTATTCGAGAAGCAACTTCTAATACAAAGATGACTTATAACACGTGAAAATTTTATCTTACAAAGTAATGTTTTGAAAGCTTTTATAGTTATGTCTTTGGTCTGAGACTCTTATTTATATCTTCCACTCACGGGCAGCACTATGACAGTATTAAACTATTTGCAGTTGCCTAATACACTATATTTTCTTAGTTTTATGTCTTTGAATCTGCTATTCTAGCTGTCTTTATCTCCTCTCCTCCCCATCCTGTCAGCTTTCCCTTAACAACCTCTGTATATCCTTTAATTAGCTCTGGTATCACTTCTTTTTCTGATCCCCCAGGCTGATTGATGTGTCTCTTCATGGTCTACTATATCACACTGAATTCCTCTTTCAAAACACTTTTCACACTATTTTAATTGTCTTTATATAATCTGTTTGTCTATATATTTCATTAGATTATAGGTCCTTAGTTTATTTCCAGCCTTTATATCCCAATTACCTTTTACACATAATCAATGTTTATTAAAGAACTTCATGAAAATTACATTTTCCTCTTGTTTCAGTTTTAAATTACTTTTGATTTTGGAAATGTTCATTTTATGCCCAGCCAGCTTGCAAAAATGTAAGAGATTGATAATACTCAGTTTTGACAAGGGTGTAGAGAAGAGAACTCTTGAAGATTCTTGGTAGGAATACAAATAGATAAATGCGGGTGACAGAATTTAAATGCATGTAACCTTTGACCCAACAATTCCTCGTGTAGGAATTCTCCCAGAAAAAACTCTTGTGCCAAGTATACTAGGAGTTTTATGGAAGAGTATCACGGCAGCATTATTTGTGATAGCAAAAAAAAAAAAAGGAGATGGCCAAAACATCATTAGTAGCAAAATGATTAAGTTTATTATGGTATTCTGTGTGGTAGTCATAATAAGTGAAATAGATCTGGAAAGATCTATTTTATTTTATTTATTTAGTTATCTTTTGATACTGAGTCTCTGTTGCTCAATCTGGAATGCAGTGATGGAATCTGAGCTCACTGGAACCTGGGCCTACTGCGTTCAAGTGATTCTCCTGCCTCAGCATCCCAAGTAGCTTGGATTACAGGCACGTGCCACCATGCCCTGCTAATTCTTTTTTGTATTTTTAGTAGAGATGGGGTTTCACCATGTTAGCCAGGCTGGTCTTGAATTCCTGACTTCAGGTGATCTGCCTGCCTCAGCCTACCAGAGTTCTGGGATTATAGGAGTGAGCCACCATACCCAGTCAGGAAAGATCTATTTAATAATAGATAGGTAGTCATAATAAGTGGAATACATGTGGAAAGAGGTTCATATTGAATGAGAAAAGCAAGTTATATAGCAGAATATATAGTATATAGTATAATCTCATTTTTGTAAGAATAGATTTGATTTCATATGTTTATTATTTTTCTTATTTATGCATAGGAAACTGTCTAGTATGCAAAGGAAAAAAGCACTGTTTATCAAGTTATGCTATTTAAATTACTTGATTTTTTTCAATGATGTGTAATCTTCAGTATTCATTTAATTTGTCTTCCCCTGGAATGTCTGAGTTGTCCCTTTTTAAACTAGCAAGTCATATATAATTTCTTTTTATGAAATATATCAAGCATACAGAAAGACTTTATTGGGCTTTTAACATTTTGCTTGATTTGCTTCAGATCTTTTTTAAAAAAATAAAACATTACGGAAAAACTTCAAGCTTTCCGTATCTTCCAAACCCATTTTCCTCCTTCCTCAGAGATAACCTTTATTTTGAATTTGGTGTTTAGCATTTCCATTTCTGTTTCTGTTTTTAATTACTCATATGTATGTGACCATTAATGACTTATAGCGTTGTATCTCATGTTTTTAAACTTCATTAAAATAGCATCATGGTGTATATACTCTACGACACTTTCCTTTTTTCACCTGCATTCTTTTTCAAATGATCTCCACGCTGATGTGGCTATTTTCAGTGCAATATAGAATCCACACCTGTTATCCTCCTATTGATTGACATTTAGCTTGTTTCTAATTTACTACTTTTCCAAACACAGCTTCAGTGGACTTTCTGGTACAGGTCTTCTGGTGAAGCGTGGAGAGTTTTTCTGTGGTCTGTTGTTAGGAGTGGAATCCTTGGGATGAGAGGAATGTACATTTTCAGTTTTATTCGGTATTGCTAAATTACTCTCCAAGGTGGCTTTACTATTTTACACTCCTACCAGCAATATATGAGTTTTACTTCTGGGCAATATATTACCTTTAATTCTCTTGTAAAGCAGTAAAATTCTCAACAAATTTTTGAAAAAAAAAAAAAATGAGACCATGAACTGCTGGTTAAAACTGTCTAGAGAAAAGAAATTCTGTCTATGATATTAAACTAATGTTTGATAGGACAAGTCAGTACTCAGTGCAGCATTTTTCCCTGTTGTGTATACTCCGACGGGTGCCAACATCCACTCTGCCCCCCTGCCTCCATTTGAATGCTTCCCACCCAGGCTAAATTGATGACAGCTCAATTAGGAGCAAGCCTTGGCCTTGAACTTTGGCCAAAAGCTTTGTTTTTCCCTATACATATTCATGGCCTTTTCAGTTTTAAAGTATCAGCATTTCATGTAGCGATTATTCTTATTTCAAGGGTACCCCTTTTAGCCCTCTTTTTTAAAGAGGTCTTCTTAAAGAGATGTCTTAAAAGGTGTGTATGGAACCATACATTGATATCGGCTATCATGACAGATCTAGGAATGTGTCAGTCTTATTGATGTTGAATTCTAGCAAATCTTTATATTATTTTTTTCTTGAAAGGGAAGCCAAAGTTATTTGCCGTTCAGCACAAGATGCTTCTGTCCTTATGTAGCTATTGCTGAACCAGTTGGAATAAGAGTGGTTTCTTTTTCATGGGTTAAGGGGTTTTTGTAATTTATAAGCATGTTTCAGAAGCCATATGTGAACAAATTA
>NW_016107316.1:17070104-17075519 GCF_001604975.1 Cebus imitator | reverse complement strand
TTTTGAGACAGTTTCGCTCTTGTTGCCTTAGCTGGAGTGCAGTGTCGTGATCTCAGCTCACTGCAGCCTCCTCCGCTTCCCGGGTTCAAGTGATTCTCCTGCCTCTGCCTCCTGAGTAGCTGGGATTACACGCACCCTGCCACCATGCCCGGCTAATCTTTTTGTATTTTTAGTAGAGATGGCCAGGCTAGTCTCAAACTCCTGACCTCAGGCGATCCACCCACCTCGGCCTCCTAAAGTGCAGGGATTATAGGCATGAGCCACCCTGCCCAGCCCTACCTACCCATATTTTTATAACTGTCAGCTAATACTCCTAAATCTTAGAAGATTAACAAAAATTACATGGATTATGTTTCTCTCACATATTAAATTATAGCTTACCAGTTAAGTTAAACTGGAGCTTAGCAATTCCAGTGTTTCACTTTTTAATGCAGTTATTTTGAAGCCTTTTATAAAACAATATATTAGCTGAGTGCTGTGGCACATGCCTGTAGTTCCAGCTACTCAAGAGGCTGAGGCAGGAGGATTGCTTGAGCCCAGAAGTTTGAGACCAGCCTGGACAACATAGTGAGACTCCTTAAAAAAAAATCTCTTTTTTTAAGAGATCTTTTTAAAGAGATCTCATAAAAAGACATCTCTTTAAGAAATCAAAAAGAGAAATTTTAAAATTTCTAAAATAAATTTTTATGGACTTTAATTTTATAAAAAGAAATGGGAATTTCAAGGTGGTGGACGAAGGGCATGCTATAGAGCTTTTCCACCTTGCTTCTGATGCTTAGATAAATGATAATTTTTAAAGTTATCTGTAAGTACAATGGGTGGGGCAGGTGGAAGGAAAGGAAACCCTTAGTAGGCTGCAGACTACGAAGAATCTCTGTGAAAAGTAGTTGAGATCTATTTGCAAAAGGAAACCTTAGCCCAGAACCAGGGGAGGCAAGCATTGCTGCTAATGATGCGCACAGTGTCTTCGGTGCTCTCACTTGAAGTAGTTGCTATCAGGAGCTGTGGGGGGGCTCATGGCAAGTGACGGGGCAATGCTGGCAGTATAGCATGGTGATGGAGGTGTCTCAGGCAGGTGTAGGGTATATAGGAGCTTGGATTGGAGAGACAGGGCAGTGTTCCAGGTGCTGAATGGTTTCTAGGAGAATGGGAAGCTACCTTGCTAAGAAGACTAGCTATAAAGCTTTTTGATGAGGTGGAATCTTCCATCCCTCTTTCACTCTCACTGAAAACAGGTCACATCTTTGCCCTCCAGGCAGGCAGCACAGAGTAGATGTCTGAACAGGAAGCCTTGACTACAAAGTTGAGCACTTAGTTAAAAATCACCCCAAATGAGAGAAACACAGCTGAAGAAGATAACTGAGGAGGTAACAGAAGAATTTATCTCAGAAGTAGAATTAATAGAATAAGCAGAACTAGATTTTGCAGTAACTAAAGTTAAATCCTTAGAGATATGAGCAGTTACGTTTTCTAC
This sequence comes from Cebus imitator, assembly GCF_001604975.1. Lineage (NCBI taxonomy): Eukaryota > Metazoa > Chordata > Mammalia > Primates > Cebidae > Cebus > Cebus imitator. The sequence goes on along the minus strand of NW_016107316.1, from coordinate 17,074,045 downwards.
TAAAAATAATTAAGTAGTGATCCTGGAAATTAAATTTTTGATTGTTAAAACAAGAAATTCAATAGATAAGTTGATTAACAGGGTTTACAGCAAAGAACAAATTTGTGAGCTGGAAACTAGAGAAATATTCCTTAGTACATTCCTATTATTATAAAGCAAAAGAAAAAAAATAAAGGGTGGAGGATGGATTGAGGATTTCCATCTGGTAAGAGTTCCAGATAGAGGCTAAAGAAAATGCAGAGAGATGGTACTTAAAGAAGTGATAGATCCAGTTTCAAGGTGGTTGACCAAACCCATCCTGACCTCATCCCGTTTCTACACCAAATCCATAGAAATGATAAGGCATTAAGTCAGATTAATAAATTCCCTTCCAAAATTTAAAATGAGAAATGTTCCAAAGCCCCAAAGCCATAAGACATCTTGAAGTGAAGGTGGTGTATGTTAAAATGAGAAGTTGCAGAAGGGAGCTGCTTATACTGCCTGCAGGAAGTTCTCACTACTGCTGGGACCCTGAAGCTGCTCAGCCAACTCCTTCAGAACAGATTCAGCCAAGGATCCCCAGCCAAGAGGCCCCTGTTGACTCAGACCGCAAGTGGACAGTCCTGGAGGATGTTTGCATGGCCAACAACCATGAAAATCAAGGGGAAGCCTAGCACAACAATATAAAATATGAACATATGAAATATAAACAGCAGAATTATACCCTAGGAAGCAGAGCTGTCCGAGGAAACTTTAAATATAGGCAAATGTAATTTCCTTAGAGGACCAAGGATAGACTTTCATGCACATTAAAAGAAGTAGAAATCATAAAGCAATAAACAGGCAGTCGTGAAAATGAAACCTATAGTTGTTAAAGCAAACTCATTGGATGGGCTAAATAGTAAATTTAATGTAGCTAAAGAACAAATGAGTCAACTAAAAGATCAGGGTGAGAAGTTCTTCCAAAACTCAGCATCAAGAGGCAAGAAATAGAGTCTGAAAAAAAAGTTGAGACATTTAGGTCAGTGTGGAAGTTCCATTATTTATCTAATAGCTGTAAGTGAAGAAAATTGACAAGAGACAACGTTTGAAAAATTGAAGTCTCGGCTGAGTATGGTGGCTCAACGCCTGTAATCCCAGTCCTTCGGGAGGCCGAGGCAGGCAGATCACTTCAAGTCAGGAGCTTGAGACCAGCCTGGCCAGCATGGTGAAACCCTGTCTCTACCAAAAATACAAAGATTGGCTGGGTATGGTGGTGTGTGCCTATGGTCTCAGCCTCTCAGGAGGCTGAGACAGGAGAATCACTTGAACACAGGAGGTGGAGGCTGCAGTGAGCTGAGATCGCACCATTGCATTCCAGCCTGAGGCAACAGAGCAAGACTCCATCTAAAAAAAAGGGGGGAGGAAAAATTGAGGTCTGAAAATATTCTAGAATTTCCAGTACTGAAAAAGTATGCGCCCTCAAATATTAAATATTAGATATGCATCATTGTGATAATGATGATGAGAAATTCTTAGGAAACACTGGAGAGAAAAGACTGATGGTCTTCAAAAGAATTGAAATTCAAGTGCTAGATTTCATTACTGGTTTTAAGAAAATAATAGCACAGTGCCTTTAAGCTGATGAGAGAAGTAACTGAGCTAAAATTCTATCCCATCTATACTAGTTCTCACCAGCGAGTGTACCACGGTAGCATTCTCAGATGTTAAGAGCTTTGCTGAAAAACTATTTAAAGATATACTGGCTGGGCATAGTGGCTCACACCTGTAATCCCAGCACTTTGGGAGGGTGACACGGGAGGATCACTTGAGCTCAGGAGTTCGAGACCAGCCTGAGCAATATGGTGAAACCCCATCTCTACAAAAAATACAAAAATTAGCCGGGTGTGGTTGTGCATGCCTATAGTCCCAGCTACTTGGCAGGCTGAGGTGGGAGGATTGCTTGAGTTTGGAAAGTTGAGGCTGCAGTGGGCCATGATCACTCCGCTGGAGCAAGGAAAAAAATGAACCCAGAAGGTAGTAATGGGATCCAAGAAAAAATAAGGAAGCAAGTAAATCAGGAAAACAACAATGGTCCATCTAAGTAAATATTGGTTGTAAAATATATGATAATTTTTAATAAGTTGCAATTTAGGTCAACAAAGTTAGCAAATGGAATTTTATGGGTAGGTGGAGCAAAATGGGAACTAAAAACATGCAAAAGAATTCAAGAGGAATATATAAAATGTAATTAACTCCAACTTGTAAGAAAATATCATTTTAAGTATGCATCAAAAATGTAAGGGTTGTTGGGCGTGGTGGCTCACACCTGTAATCCCAGCACTTTGGGAGGCTGAGGCAGGTGGATCACGAGGTCCAGAGATCGAGACCATCCTGGCTAACACAGTGAAACCCAGTCTCCACTAAAAATACAAAAAAATTAGCTAGGCATGGTGGCACATACCTGTAGTCCCAGCTACTCAGGAGGCTGAGGCTGGAGAATCGCTTGAACCCGGGAGGCGAAGGTTTCAGTGAGCTGAGATTGCACCACTGCACTCCAGCGTGGACCACAGAGTGAGACTACATCTCAAAAAAAACAGTAAGAGTGACTACTAGACGAGTTAGATATAAAATATAAAAGTTGAAACCTATTAGAAGATAACAGTGTGGCAAAAACAACCTTGACCAATCCAAGAGAAGACGGGAAAGTAGGAAAAAAGAAAGTCATAGAAAATAGAAGATACAAAATAAGTCCTAGGATTACATTTAAACATATATATTGACATATGTATATCTGTTATCAAATATATATTACTGATTCATATCAGTAATCAAAACAAATGGAAAAAATTAAACTCATCTACTTAAAAGATAAAAACTCAGATTTAAGAAAACAATAGTAACCACTTATGTGCTATGTTAGAGGATACGGTTAACAATAAATATTACAAATATTATGATTTTACAAAATCATAGTATTTTTTTTCTTTCTGTTGTTGATTTCCAGTTTCACTGCATTGTGGTCAGGGAGGCTTCTTCCTAAGAACAGAAGGAGGTGAGGGAGTGAGGCACGTGGACATCTGGGGAATGGGCTCTCCAGGCAAAAGGAAGAGCAAGTGCAAGGCCCTAAAATGCAAGCTTGCCTGGCATGTTGAAGGATAGGCAAGATGCCTGGAGTGGAGCAAGGGAGAGTGGGGCAGAAGATGAGCTGAGATAGGGGATCAGGTGGGCTAGTGCCTTGTAAACCACTGTGAGGACTGTGACTTTTACCCTGATGAGATGAGACACTCTTGGAGTGCATCCAGCAGCTAAGGATCTGAGGTTTTTAGCAGAACCATTCTGGCTGCTATGTTTAGAACAGACTAAAGGGAAAAGAACAGAACCAGCGCCATCACGCAGAAAGCCTCTGTAACAATTATGTATGTATATCTTTATCATACACATAAATACATTCATACACCCACAAACATGCAGTGTTACTAAGAGCAGGATAAGCAGGCTTGTGCTGATATCAATTCCTGATGAATTTTACTTTCTAGCATTTGAACTCTCCCTTGGTCATCCCAATGTTGCCTGCCTTGAGTTGTTTTATCTCATATTAATATTTTGTAAAATCATAATATTAGAATGAGAATGAAATATCTACATTCCAAAGAAAGCATCAAGCCTAGACTGTTTAACAGGTGAGTTCTCTCAAATCTTCGAGAAACAGATAATTTTCATTTTATATATACCATTCCAGAGTACAAAATTGGAATGCATCTATCCAATTTTACTAGGCCAGCATAATCTTCATACCCAAACAGCAAGGACAGCACCAAAAAGAAAACTACAAGCTGTCCTCACTTAATACAAGTCGAGGTGGGTGGATCACCTGAGGTCAAGAGTTCGAGACCAGCCTGACCAACATGGTGAAACCTCGTCTCTACTATAACACAAAAATTAGCCGGGTGTGGTGGTGGGCAACTATAATACCAGCTACT
>NW_016107316.1:17053273-17069909 GCF_001604975.1 Cebus imitator | reverse complement strand
AAAAAAAAAAAAAAAAAAGAATACAGGTGTAAAATTTCTACATTAAAAAATTTGTAAATTAATTTGAGCATTTTCAAGTAGCACTTGTCCTGGAAATGCAAGAATAATTCAACTCCCATTTAAGATAATTGAATGGAAATTCAGGCCAGGTGTGGTGGCTCATTGCTGTAATCCCAGCACTCTGGGAGGTCAAGGTGGGAGGATCACTTGAGGCCAGAAGTTTAAGACCAGCCTGGGCAACATAGCGAGATCCTGTCTCTACAAAAAATAAATAAATAAATAAAATAAGAATTAACCTGGCACAGTGGTGTGTGCCTTTCATCCTAGCTACTCAGAAGGCTGAGGTGGAAGGCCAAGAGGCCAAGGCTACAGTGAGCCCTGATTGCACCACCTTACTCCAGCATGGGCAACAGAGCAAGATTCTGTCTCCAAAAAGAAAAAAGACTGGAAGATCTGTCCTATCCTGTTGCACCAACCTGACTGCTGACTCCAGCAACATGGTAAACTAAGCTAACTGTAATCTCCTTTCTCCAATGACAGAGACAGGCATGCTGGATTAAATATAACAACAATTGAAATGCAGAATTTAGCTTGACTAAAAGTCAGAGAAAGCCCTGGCTATCAGAATTAAACCTAACACTGTGGTGTTCCAGGGGTCTATCAGATTGGATCCTGGATTTAGCTCCAGAGGTTAGGGTTTAGTGCCCCCACAACGAAGGAAATCTGTCTGATTCACTCAAGGTAAGTAGAACTAATATTTCTGTAAAGGCCAGAACTTTAGAAGAGCTGCCTTCTTAAGAAAGAGGAGCTTAAAAAAACTCCACTGGCCCAGAGAAGGTACAAAAAACATGCAGCAGCCAGGGCAGGGTCTGGGGAAAAAAACCTCCAAAGTGTACCTTGAAAAACCGAAGTAATCTTTTCAAGCCAAAGTGTTAAGTACAAGTTTAAATTAGTTAAAATTTGTGACTGAAAGTTTTCTGAAAAGTTTAAAGAGATTTTATTCCAGTGCAAACTAGGGAGATGCAGCCTTTGGTACAGAATGAAGGTACCTGCTGAGAGAAGCAAAAGAGGAGTTGTCTGTTACAGAGAAAGTTCCTGTCCAGGTTCCTACTCTGGTCCACTTATGCAAATGAAGGTTGCCAATTTGCTTAGTTCTGATTGGTTGATGTTTGCTGAGTTCTGATTGGTTGATGCAAGAGACAGTCTATTGCCTCATGTAGGAACAGACAATTATGAAAGTCCCAATGTTAAATAAACATAGGGTTTGCTGGGAAGCAGAGTATGTTTGTGACCTCTAGTTGGCAAATGGCTGCTTTGGCTGTATTTGAATTTAGGCCATTCACCACTCAGAATCCATCTTGAAGGATTGGCTCTTTCAGGGTTCACAAGTTGAAAATTAAGTTTCTAGGCCAGGCACGGTGGCTCATGCCTGTAATCCCAGCAGTTTGTGGGGGCTGAGGTGGGCCAATCACTTGGGGTCAGTAGTCCCAGACCAGCCTGGCCAGCATGGTGAAAGCTCATTTCTACTGAAAATACAGAAATTAGCCAGGCACGGTGGCACATGCCTGTAGTCCCAGCCACTCGGTAGGCTGAGGCAGAAGAATTGCTTGAACCGAGGAGGTGGAGGCTGCAGTGAGCTGAGATCATGCCACTGCACCCCAGCCTGGGCGACAGAGCGAGACTCTGTCTCAAAAATAATTAATAAATGGATAAATAAATAAAGCTTCGTACGCATAGTAGCAGCATTTCTAGTGTTCAGTAACCACATGGGGCTAGTGGCTTCCATACTGGACAATGCAGATATAGCATGTCTTCATCATCCCTTAAAGTTCTGTTGGATAACACTGCTCTGAAGTACCTACCAGAAGCAGACGCTGCCCCCCGACCCCACAAAAAAAATGCCTCTGTAGCCATTCACTTCTGTAGCTCAGTTCAAATAGGACCCCCATGCAGAAAACAACCCCTGCTAAAGGTGAGCTTATTATCAAAAATTACAAACCCAATCACAAAACAGTGTACTATGAGGGAGAATCAGCAAACAAACAACAGATAGGTTTAGCATGCCAAGAACTTTAGAAATGGCATGTTCAGAAAGTTAAGTGAAATTAGGAATAGTGACATTGTTAAAAGGGACAAGCTGACATGAAGAAAGGCCAAATTGAACTTTCAGAACTCAAAAATATTAAAGTTAAGCTCAATGGAGGAGTTAAATAGAAAGTTAGGGACTGTTAGAGTGAAAATTAGGGAATAGGAATTAGATCTGATGAAATTAGTCAGAATACAGAGTGCTGAACATAGATAAAAGGAGATGGAAAGTGTGAAAGTAAAGGATATAAAGTGTAGAATGAAAAGATCAATCCAGAATTCTTTTTTTTTTTTTTTTTTGAGACAGAGTTTCACTCTTGTTACCCAGGCTGGAGTGCAATGGCGCGATCTCGGCTCACCGCAACCTCCACCTCCTGGGTTCAGGCAATTCTCCTGCCTCAGCCTCCTGAGTAGCTGGGATTATAGGCACGTGCCACCATGCCCAGCTGATTTTTTGTATTTTTAGTAGAGACGGGGTTTCACCATGTTGACCAGGATGGTCTCGATCTCTTGACCTCGTGATCCACCCGCCTCGGCCTCCCTAAGTACTGGGATTACAGGCGTGAGCCACCGCGCCCGGCCCAGAATTCTTTACCCAGCTAACTATTCAAGAGCAAAAAGAAATAAAGATATTTTTCAAAAAAAAGCCTCAAGGAGCTTGTCACCAACAAAACATTGCTGAAGGAATTAATAAAGGATATACTTCAAGCAAAAAATAATTTGAGGCAAGAAAGAAGAAATAGTGCCAAGTGGAACTGATAAATACGGATCACTTTAAGCACCAGGTATAATTAATGACTAATTTGGAGAGCTTATAATAAGGTGCAGCTGAAGTACTAAACAACTATGACATGAAACTGGTTGAGGCATGATTAAGTTTAAGGGACTTGAGCTACTAGGTGAGATTAGAGATGTTGATTAAGATTGTGGTAAGTGTTCATGTTAAAGTAGAGAAAGTTCTTGACTTGTCTGAGGATTTAGCAGGCTTTGGACCAAGAGTCTGCCACTGGGGGTATTTTTCTGCTTGGATCCCCTCAGACGGCGTGGCTTGGAGCTCAGGATGATGTACTCAGAAAGAGAGAGTAATTGGAAGTGAAGTGACAGGAATGGCCTCAAAAGCACCAATCCTGAGCTTTTTCCATTAGGCTGTTATGCTCCCAATGTCAGGGCCTGTCAGCATATACCCTGAGCTGAAGATTGTGCTGTACAAGGAATTAGCTTGAGGCTGATTGAAACACAGTGATCTGAGCTCAAGAAAAAAGTTTTTCAGAGTATCTCAGTGCCTGGTTCATGGTTATCTGAGGAAAACAATCCTCAGCCCCTAGCACAGGAACACATGTGAAACTGTTACAGTGAGTCGCCTCCTGCTGCCCACTTTGGAATCTGCCCCTCAGTTGGACACCGTGTCCCCACACTGCCACACCTTCATAACCCTCCCACCCCCGAGTCCCCAGGGTGGTATCCCCACGCTGTGCTGTGGGTGTCTGTTTCTTTCTCATTCCTCGTGAGAATGCTTCACTGCTCTCAGCTGTCCCTCCCAGTTGCCAACTATTCTTTCTCTGAGTAATTTCACCTGTTGATGGGCTGTTTGTGTCAAAAAAGTGACAGACCTAGTGATATGAGCCTTAATTTTTACGCCGAGTTTTATGTGCCTATATGTGAAGATCTGATTCATAAGACTATTTTGAGGGTTAAATGAAAAGCACCCACCAAATCCTTGACACTTAAGTTCTCAATACATGTTGCTTTCATTTAACAACAAAAGCAGCCGCCAGAAGAGTAAACTCAAAGAGCAAATTTCCAAAAGAGGAAACTAAGAAAAATAAAACCTGAAAAGAACAAAAAGGAAAAAGATGAAACAAGTAATGACATAATAAACCTAAAAAATGAATAAAAATATATTACCAATCAGTAAATTAATTAAATTTTCTAGATAAAAAGCAACAATTGTCAAATATTTTTAAAAATCTGTCTCAGCCAGGCATGGTCCTGTAATACCAGCACTCTGGGAGGCTGAGGTGGGCAGATCACTTGAGGTCAGGAGTTCGTGACCAGCCTAGCCAACATGTTGAAACCCTATCTCTACTAAAAATACAAAAATTATCTGGGTGTGGTGGCATACACCTGTAATCCCAGCTACCCAGGAGGCTGAGGCAGGAGAATCACCTGAACCAGGGAGGCGGAGGTTGCAGTGAGCAAAGGTCATGCCACTGTACTCCACCCTGGGTAACAGAGCAAGACTCTGTCTTAGGGGGAAAAAAAAAAAATCTGTCTGTATGCTGTTTACAAGAGACAGTCAAAAAAATACGGACACAGAAAAATTAAAAGTTAAGAATAAAAAAGACAAACCAGGCCAAGTACTAATCAAAATAAATTTGTTGAAATTAGATTAATCTTAGAAAAAGGATTTCAAGGCAAAAATCTTTACGAGAGAGGTTAGAATGGTAAACTTTGAATGTTTTATCATATTTATAAAGTCTTTACCAGAGATGGTTTGTCAAAGATAAAAAGACAAAATTAACAGTTCTACACTAATACACATCTAATAATGTAGCTGTAAAATATATAAATTAAAAGTTAATAGGAACACAGTGAGATTGAGAAATACATTATCAAACTGGATAATTTTAACATATCCAGCAATGAATGATTGCACGTTTTTTTTTCAAATGCACAAAAATTGACCACATAAAGGAAGCCTCAAAAGAGAATTAGTGTAATATCATACGGATTATATTCTCTGGGAAATCAAGGGCAAAAAGATAAACTGTATATTTGGTTATAAAAAGCTAAGTTGTAATGACCAAATTTCTAAAACAGCATTGCTTACCAAAACTGATTCAAGATGGAATAGAACACCCAAATAGTAACATAATTATTAAAGAAATTGAGGCTGGGTGTGGTGGCTCACGCCTGTAATCCCAGCACTTTGGGAGGCTGAGGCAGGCAGATCACAAGGTCAAGAGATCAAGACCATCCTGGCCAACATGGTGAAACCCTGTCTCTACTAAAAATATAAAAATTAGCTGGGCATGGTGGTGCATGCCTGTAGTCCCAGCTACTCGGGAGGCTGAGGCAGGAGAATTGCTTGAACCCGCGAGGTGGAGGTTGCAGTGAGCCAAGATTGTGCCACCGCACTCCAGCTTGGTGACAGAGTGAGACTCTGTCTCAAAAAAAAAGAAAGAAAGAAATTGAATTTGCTCGATATATTTACACAAAGGAAACAACCAGGCCTGAATGACTTTACGTGAATTTCAGCAAATGTTCAAATAAAAGAACAATTGCAGTATTATGTAAAATTTCCCAGATTCTTTAAGAAGTAATGAGCATTCCCAATTTTACTTTTGAGGCTAGAATAACCTCGGTACCAACAGTCAGCAAGAAAAGGAAAATTACAAGCCATTTTCTTCTTACAAAGAGAAACGAAAACATGAAGAAAATAGAAAACTCAATTCAGCAGTGTTTAGGAAAAATAATATATTGTGACTACACTGGTTTTATTCATCAATCAAGGGTATATTCTTATAATTTACCACATTCATAGATTGATGGATTAAATCCTTATAGTTATCTTGAAAGACTCATATAAAATATTGAATAAAACCCAACATCTAGTCTGGGCACAGTGAGGCTGAGGCAGGTGAATCTGTTGAACCCAGGAGGTGGAGGTTGCAGTGAGCCGAGATCGAGTCACTGCACTCCAGCCTGGGAGTTGACTGAGACTCAGTCTCAAAACAAAAAAACAAAAAACCCAACATCTATTGATAATTTAAACACACACAGAACAACAACAAAAACCTTAGCAATCTATGGGTAGGAGAAACTCCCTTAACCTAATGTAAAGTACTTGTAAAATCTGATAGCATCTCTTATATTTACTGGCAAAAGGTTGAAAAGATTTAAGATTGAAAACGAAACAAGAAGGCTTGCCATCTTCACTTTTATTCAGCATTTTATTGGCAACCCTAAGAAATCATACCCATTGTGCACTGTTGGTGGAGTTTAAAATGGCGCAACTTTTGTCGAAAGTAGTATGGTGGTTCCTCAAAAAGTTAAAAAAAAAAAAAAACTACCACATAATCCAGCAATTCCACTTACGGATATAGAACCAAAAGCATTGAAAGCAGGGTCTCAAAGAGATGTTTGTACGCCCATGTTCATAGCAACACTGTTCATGATGATCAAGGGGCGGAAGCATTCCGCATGTCCATTGGTGGTTTTCAGGGGCTGGAAGGAAGGGGAAAAGGGCATTTGTTTAATGAGCATATAGTTTTGGTTCTACAAGATGAAAATATTCCTGAGATTGGTTGTACAACAATGTGAATATGTGAATATACTTCACCCTAATGAGCTGTACTTTTTTTTTTTTTTGAGATGTAGTCTTGCTATCACCTAGGCTGGAGTGCAGTGATGCGATCTCGGCTCACTGCAACCTCCATCTTGCAGGTTGAAGCAATTCTCCTGCCTCAGCCTCCCAAGTAGCTGGGATTACAGCCCTGCCACCACGATGCCCAGCTAATTTTTTGTATTTTTAGTAGAGATGGGGTTTCACCATGTTGACCAGGCTGGTCTTGAACTCCTGACCTCAGGTGATCCACCTGCCTTGGCCTCCCAAAGTGATGGGATTACAGGCGTGAGCCACCGCGTCCTGCCTGAACTGTACATTTTTAAATAATTGAGCAGCATGCACTCCAACCTGGGCAACAGCGAGACCCTGTCTCTAAAATAATAATAAAGTGATTGTGATGGTAAATTTTATGCTATGTATATCTTATCACAACTTATAAAAAAGGACAGAGTTGCTATATACAAAACCTATTTGTAAACTACCTAGGAATAATAACAGACATATAAATCCTTTATGGAGGAGAATATGAAACTTTGTTGAAAGACATTCGAGAAGATTTGAGTACATGGAGAAACAAACATATTTATGGAAAGGAATGGTCAGTATGCAAAGATGTCACCTCTCTCTAGAATTATCCATAGATTTGATCAGTTCACATTGAAATCCCAACAGGATTTTTTTGGTGGCAAATGACAAACTGATTCTAAAACTTAAGTGGAAAGTGCAGCGATAAGATGCCCTCAAAGAAGAATGTATGTCTGGAGCACTTGACTTCCTGAAAAGATAGGAGGCAGCTATAGTCATAAAATCACTGGTGGTGTTATAGGGATAGAAATAGAATATATATCCAGCAGGAATGTAGGTAATAATAGTCAATTTATTAAATAATGGACTATTAAATGATAAATATAAGTAGTAAGTGTAGGACAAAATTGGATTATTTCCTCATACTTATCAAGACATTATTTCTAAGTAGATTCAAACTTAAAACCTAAAAAGTAAAAACTATAAAACTTTAGATGGCAATGTGGGAGTATACCTTATAGCCTTGGGGAGGGAAATATTTCTTAAGGTACAAAAAGCACAAAATATAAAGGAAAAAATTACTAAATTGGGACTGCTGTTATTAAAGATGTTCGTCAAAAACATAGTAAAGTGAGAAACAAGCTTCAAAATAGGAGTTGTTTGTGAGATATAACTTTCCTAGGATTAAAATACAAAAAGCATAAAGAACTCTTAGAAATCAGTTAAAAAAAAAAAAAAAAAAAAAAAAAAAAAAAAAAAAAAAAAAAAAAAAAAAAAAAAGGCAATCCATTGCAACCCTATGACAAAGATAAGAACAGACATTTCACCAAAGAAGAAACATGAATGGCCCATAAACATAGGAAAAGAGACTCAATCTTTTTAATAACCAGGGAATTGTAATTTAAAACCACAATACCATTCATCACCCACCAGCTTGGCAAATGTTAAAATGTCTGGCAATAACAAAGCTGGCCAGAATGTGAAGTTTAAGGAACCTTACACAGCTAATGAGAGTGGAAATTAGTGTAACCACTTTGTAAAAACAAGTTGGCAGTGCTTAGTAAAATTGAATGTGCATAACACTATGAGCCAATACTTCCACTGTTACAAAATTCTTATACATGGCCACTAAGAGACATGGACAAGAAAGTTATACCAGCATTGCAAATGAATAGAAAACATGGAAACACTCCAAATATACATCAGCAGTGGATTGGATATATAAATTCCAATGTAATTAAGCAATGAAATACCATCAAGCAGTGAAAAAATGAATAAATTGTAATTACATCCATCAAAATGGATAAATTGTAACATAGCTGAGTGAAAGAACCAAGTTGTGGAAGTGTATATATATAGGGCTATACAGGTTTTATATGTATCTAAACAATGTATTATTTATACATAGTTGATAAGATAATAAAGAAATGATTAATATAAAATCCAGGATAGTGATTATCAGGAGAGGAGGAGGCAGAGTGGGAGTGGATATAGTATTAGGATAAGGGCCCATCAGGAGTCTTCAGAGTGACTAATGTTCTGTATCACAGGCAGAATAGTGAATAGGTAGGTTTTTGTTTAATAACTTTTAAAACTGTACATATACATTTTATACTCTTTGGTGTGTGTATATATGTGTATTTCGAGAGAGGGTCCCACTCTGTCACCTAGGCTGGAATACAGTGGGACTATTGTAGCTCACTGCAGCCTCACACCCGTGGACTCAAGTGATCCTCTCACCTCAGCCTCCTGAGAGGCTAGGACTACAGGTATATGCCATCACACGTAGCTAATGGTTTGTTTGTTTGTTTGTTTGTTTTTGAGATGGAGTCTTGCTGTGTTGCCCAGGCTAGTCACAAACTCCTGGCCTCAAGTGATCCTCCCACCTTGACCTCCCAAAGTGATGGCTTTACTGGTGTGAGCCAGCATGCCCATCCTCGTATATTTTTAAAATATAACCTTGTAGTATTTTTAAGAGAGGATAGGGCATGTTTTGAAATTAGGTAAAGTGGAGTAGGGTATTGAAAATGCAATATCCTACTTAAAATAATTGCCTAATAGTATTTAGAGGAGATTTAACTTTCTAAGTTAAGACATCTCCATTAAATCAGTTTTAGAGTACAAGTTGGGAGAAAGTACAGAGACCTCAAACAGCATCTCTGATATAGGTGCTTAAAGGAAGCGTAGGAGACCCCAGGTCCGGCACCTGTAGTGCTGTTCTTCTGCCCTCACTCCCTCCTAGCTTCCTGAAATTTTTAGTCATCGACTGTCAATTCTCGGGCCTCATCCTAAGGGCTGACTGGACAGAAGCGCTAATGCTCCTGTCTTGACACTTACCGCATTTTTCAAACTCCTGCTTTAGAGACTTTGTTAATAGTAGCCTCCTAAACTAACTATTATCAAAATTCACTTCAGGCCCAAGTCATAATCACTCTGAGATCTCCTAAGGAAATCACTTATTTATGTGTTTAGACAACCTAATTGGGTACATAGTATTAAAATTTTCAGGGTAATATATTTTTTGGTTTTTCCTAGACCCTAGTTAATAGTGTGATTACATGTGTTTATTTCCTTTTTTTTTTCCTTCCCATACATATCAAGCTTCTCTTGATGTGCTTCAATTATTTGGAATTCATCTTGATGTACTGAATTTACCTTTCTGTTTCATGGCTATTATTTTTAAGATGGAGCTCAAGTAGTCTGTGTGATAATACATTTCAAATACATTGCATGAATTAACGGCAAATAGAGCAAAAAATCATGAAATTAATACATCAATGACAGATGTAATATTTCATTATAAAGGTGAGGTAAGGTGCTCTCTTTGATGTTCTCTGATTGCCTGTACTTGTAGTTCTCANTCTGATTGCCTGTACTTGTAGTTCTCAAAAAAAAAAAAAAAATAAGATATATGTGGTTTTACTAGGTAGGTAAAAGCAATCTGGAAAATTCATCTAGGTAAATAATTTGTTCAAATACACATTCTATTACAGGACAGGTTCTGAAAATACAAAGATGAATAAGATGTAGATCCTACCGCTCAGGAGCACTAGTAAAACAGAGATGGACAAACAAATTAAAAAGTGCAGTAGAGCATGGTAAGATGCAACAATGGAAATAGGTACAGGTAAATGGGAGCCTGGAAAGGCACTTGCTGTCATATGGAGCAGTGAGGAAATTCTTCACAGAGGAAGGGTTGCTGACCAGCAGGCTTGAGAGAAGTGCAAAAAATTTATAGAAAGATAGATTGGGAAAGGGAGACCTGGGAAAGGCATGTGCCAAGATACAGAGACCTAAAAGAACACAGTGTATTTTGAGTTAACTGTGAGCAGCTCATCACTTAGGTGAGTGGGAAGTGGAAAGAGAGAGGCAGGAGTCAAGTGTGAAAGCTTTTGTATGGAAAATGAGACATTTATGTAGATCTCATTCTGTAAGTAACTATCAGCCTTTGAAGGATATTAAGCAGAAGAGTGACACGATCTCTGGGGGCAGTGCAGAAACTGGATTAGTGGGGGAAGAATCAGCGTCACATCACGACTTGTTGGGCAAAAAGAAAATGGAAAGAAGTTAGGGGAGAAGTTCAGAATTTCCGCTGTGTTTTGCTGTATATACTTTTAAGGAAATTAGGTTACATCTAGACTTTTCCCAGAATGTTCTTTTCTTTTCTCTGCTTTTGAGACAGGGTCTCATTCTGTCGCACAGGCTGGAGTGCAGTTGGTGCACTCTTTGCTCACTGCAGCCTCGACAGCCCAGGCTCAAGCGATCCTCCCACCTCAGCTTCCCAAGTCTCAGGGATTACAGGTGCATGCCACCGCACCACTTAATTTTTTTTGATACTTTTTGTAGAGACAGTGTTTCACCATTTGCTTAGGCTGATCTCAAATTCTTGGGCTCAAGCAATCTACCTGCCTTGGCTTTCCAAAGTGCTGGGAGTACAGGAGTGAGCCACTGTGCCTGACCAACATTTCCCAGAATTGAATGTGTTGAAGGGAATAGTAGTAGGTGATTTGGAGCCAATACATGAAGCTCTGAAGAAATTGTATTATTCAGTCTTTATTATAAATAAGTATTCATTAACTGGGCCTATATGGTCTTACAGGCAAACAGATTTTTGTTCATTTTGTGTTAAAATACTGTAACAAGCAGCATATAGAAGTCTAGTGGGGATGTGGTATTGACGAAGCAGACAGCTGCAACCATGTTTTATTTTCCAATTAAAGTGGCACATATGGTAATAAACTGCAGAGGCATCAGAATGAAATATTTAAAGTTTTTTCCAGTTAATATCCTGCCAAGGAAATCTCAGATAACTGTTATTTTAGAGGAATTGTCTGGACAATATAATCTGTATAAAAGGTGCTTCCTTAAATACGGGTTTTAGAAGTGAATGTTCCATATTGTTTATTTTTGTGCATATTTATGATTAAATCTTAGACTTGGTAGTCTTCGGTGTGTATTATTCTACCTTCCAGAAAAATGTATTGGTATGCCAACTTATTTTTGTAGCGTTATATATCATAATACAGAGCCCTGGGTCTGATGCTGCCTGTGTATTGTGAATGTACTCTGTATCTGACTACATAACCTGACCCCTAATATCAAGTGTTCTGCCTCATGTTTATTTGGGAATATCCTAACATCTTGGGGATGTGACTTAGTTAGCTAATCTGCTAACATCCATAAGCTATGTACTCTTAGCCTTTTAGTATTGTAGCCCATCAAAAAA
Organism: Cebus imitator; assembly: GCF_001604975.1. Taxonomy (NCBI): domain Eukaryota; kingdom Metazoa; phylum Chordata; class Mammalia; order Primates; family Cebidae; genus Cebus; species Cebus imitator. The sequence continues at coordinate 17,058,225 of NW_016107316.1, read as the reverse complement.
GGGTTTTTTTTTTTTTTTTTTTTTTTTCTTTTTTTTTTTTTTTGAGGGAGAGTTTTGCTCTTGTTGCCCAGGCTGAAGTGCAATGGCATGATCTTGGCTCACTGCATCCTCTGCCTCCCAGATTCAATCAATTTTCTTGCCTCAGCCTCCCAAATAGCTGGGATTACAGGCACCCACCACCACACCCAGCTAATTTTGTATTTTTAGTAGAGACGTAGTTTCAACATGTTGATCAGGCCAGTCTCAAACTCCTGACCTCAGGTGATCCACCCGCCTTGGCCTTTCAAAGTATTGGGATTACAGGCATGAGCCACTGCGCCTGGCCTCCATCAAAACGTTCTGACTCTGATCGGGGAATTAACATTAACATCTTAGCAAAAATGATCCAGAAGCATCAAAAGAGGTAGTTCTTGCCAGGAGTACATAGTGATGTCCAGAAGGAAAGTTGACATTGCTTGAGAGTGTGACTTTATTGTAAACATGAAGGAGGAACTGCAGAAATGAAGGACCACAGGTGACCTTGGGACAACTGGAGATTCCTTTCTGCAGGGCCCAGTGATGTTGACCGTAATGAAGCTTGATTTGTATTTGAAAAGTTGTTTTCTGCACTCTTGTCACAAGGTTTTTTTTTTGAAGTTCCTTTCTTCTTTTGAAGAGTTGATTCCTTATTATTTTCTGCTTTGACACAGAAATCTCCTGCAAAGAAGCTGAGCCATGCAATTAGTAAATCTTTGGGGTGTGTACCCACCAGAGAACCCCCGCATCCTGTTTTTCCTGAGCAACCAGAGAAACCACTTGACCTTGCACATATAGTGTAAGTATATACCTGGATGTGGATGTGAATCACACTGAAATGGGGGCCTTGTGAAATTCTGTGGATCAAAACCAGACATCACTTAACATGAACATTCAACTTTCGGGTTTTTACTTTCTATCGGGGGAACTTAGACTTCAAGCTTTCTTCTCTGTAAATCACCGTAACCTCATGGAAACATAGCTCCTGATTCCTGAAGCCTGAGTACTATGGCAGTCTCCAGAAACATGAGTCCATTGAAGAGTAATTACTGTTCTGGTTTTAGCTGGGTTGCCTTTTGTTGTTTTGGGTTCATTCCTTAAATCAGTGGTAGAAATCTTTTTCTCTACAGCAGTAATGCTTATAGGGACTTAAATTAATTTAGACAACATGGAAATGAAAATCAACTTAATTTGTTCTTTTTGTATTGAGAGAAAATTAGGAAACATAAGACTATATTTTATAAATAAAACTGGTATTTCGTATGTATATTTAGTTGAATATTCATGCTAAGTAAAGCCGAGCTAGAGGGGAACAAGAAAGTTGAGAAACAGAGGAAAGAAGGGAGGAAGAGAAACAGTGAAGGATAAGATTCAGCTTCTAAACTGCTTTCTTCTCTCTGAATTAAATGATGATACTATGCTTCCCCGATGAATAAATTTGGTAGGGTTTTGGATCATGAATCTTTATCAGGTGTTTAGAAGTTTTTCTGTTGCAGTGGGCATTCATTTTCTTTCACCTGCCAGATGGAAGGTAGTTTAACTAAATGAGCTCTAGAGAATCTTGATCTTTTTTCCTTTTTTCTTTCAATTATTTAGAAATCTTTTTATATCTATTAAAATAATCCATGCATGTGAATTAAAAATTCAGTCACACAGATGAGCTTATAATGAATGCAACATACCCTCCCACACTTCACTGTCCTTTGGGTTTTAAATCTACTAATAGTTATCTCCATATTTCTAAATAATATGTTGGGAACACCATTTCTTGACTTACCAGTTTTAGATGTTATTATCATTCTTCTTATTTTTTGAGACAGGGTCTCGCTTTGTCACCCAGGCTGGCGCACAGTGGCATGATCTTGGCCCACTGCAACCTCTGCCTCCCAGGTTCAAATGCGATCCTCCCACTTCAGCCTCACCGGTAGCTGGGACTACAAGCTCAGGCCACCATGCTCAGCTAATTTTTAGAAAATTTTTAAGTAGAGATGGTGTTTCACCATGTTGCCCAGGCTGGTCTTGAACTCCTGGGTTCAAGTAATCCACCTGCCTCAGCCTCCCAAAGTGCTGGGATTACAGGTGTGAGCCACTGTGCCCAGCCAGCTGTAGACATTATTGACTGACTTGTGCTGTAAGAAGTCAACCTCACTTCTAACTCTGCATCCCTGTTTTTCATAATTTTATCACCATTTTAAAGTTGATTACCTTTTTAATTTTAAATAATATTTTAAAAACTCGATTTCTTATAACTTCTTTTTGACTTCTGCTTTGTAAACTGAGAATATTAGCACTTTCTGTTTACTTTTCCTTTGCTTCCTAATGTCTGTCATCTGTGCCCTTATTTTCATATTGTCAAAGCTGATAATATTTGTCTTCTCTTCTATAACCGTAACTAAGTCTTCTGAGGTTGATTAAGGGTTAAATCTAATAGTTGAAAACCAAATAATGGCATTTACGGTTAGTATCCTTCATTACAGAGTCATGTAGTGTGCTGCAATTCTGTGGATCCTTTTGTGCAGTTACTCTCTCATTGGAGTTCACTGGGCTCTTCTTTCGTACCTACCGTTGATTGCTGAAAATCATTCCTGTTGATTTGTTAACTGATTGATTTTCTTGTACAGTTGTTGTTGTTGTTGTTTTTCCTGTGGTTTCTCATTGCTTTCTTTTTGTTCTTGAGAAAAAAGATGTCTCCCACCCCTACACAGTGTTCCATAGCACAATTTATCTGTTGCCTATAATCCCTTTTTTGTTAAATCTGTTAACCCTTTTCCTTTTTGGTTAGTGTTTTTAGTGTTGAATTAAAAAAAAAAAATCTTTCCCTGCCCCAACATTATAGTGGCTTTCTCCTTATTTTTTTTTCTTTAGGTTTTAAAGATGGCCCTTTCACATATGTCTTTAATTCATTTGGAATGGATTTTTGTGTGTGGTGTGATGTAGAATATCCAGTTCTCATCCCCAGCCCCTCGCTTTCTGCATCTGAATAATAACTTGTCTCAGGGTCATTTATTAGGTAATCCATCATTTTCCCACTGACTACAGTGCCACCATTGTCAAAAATGAAGTTTCCAAATATGCACAGGCTGGCTTCTGGGTTCTTTATACTGCTCCTTTGGTCAAATTGTCTGTCCCTATGCCAATATCTCACTGTCTTAATTACCATAAGGGACTAAAGTAATCTACTCGTTCCTGAGTGTCTTGTCTATTATTTGCTCTTTTCTCTTTCATATAAATTTTAGACTTATCTTATTGAGTTCCTCATAAAATTTTGTTGAGATTTTTGTTCAGAGATTCATTGACTCTGAAGATTGAATTGGGGAGAATTGACATCTTTATGATATTAGAGCTTTCATTCCATGAATGTGTCTTTGCATTTATTTAAATGTCTTCTTATACCTTTAAGTAAAGTTTTATAATTTTTCCCCAGAAAAGTCTTTCTATATTAGATTAATTCTCATTTCTCTTGACATTTGTAACTGATGTTATAAAAAGTATTAGTAATATCTTTTTTCCTGTAGCTATTTGAGATATACTTTACATGCAATAAAATACACCTACTTTAAGCGTACAATTCGATGAGTTTTGGTAAACATATGCCGTTGTGCAATGGAATATTTTCTGAATTATATTTCTTAACAATTGGTTACTAGTGTATGGAAATGCAAATAGTTTTTGTATTTTAGTCCACTGTCTGTGTAGTCATCTTGCTTAAATTGTTCCTTAATTCTAGTACTTTATACTGAGATTCTTTTGAATTTTCTATAAATAATTATCTGATCATCCAATAATGACTGCTTTGTTTCTTCTCTTCCGTACCTTATACTTTTGAAAATTAATCATACTTTTTGCAGGGCGGGGGGTGTCTTACTATGCTGGCTAGCCCCTCTGGTGCAATACTGAATAGAAGTGGTTTAGAAGGCATTTTTGTGTTATTACTAATCCCGAAGAGAATGCTTTCAGCATTCATTTAGTGTGTTATTTGTTGTAGGTTTTGTCGAAACTATTTATCAGGTTTAAGAAGTTCCCTTTTATTTCTAGTTTGCTAACAGTCCTTTCTTTTTGTCCTGAATGGATGCTGAGTTTTATCAAAGACCTTTTTCTGTATTGAGATGATTATATGATTTTCTCTACTGATGATCAAAGAGTTTTTCTTTATTCTGTTATTGTAATGAATTACATTAATGGTTTTTAAAAATCATCTTTACCTTCTAAGGTAAATCTGAGTTGGGCATTGTTTGAATACACTGCTGGGTTTTGTTCGCTAATATTTTGTTTAGATTCTGGCTATGTTTTTGAGTGAAATTGGCCTATAACTTCCCTTGATTTGGGGGTTATTTTTGTTTTGTTGTTTTTATTGTCCAGTTTGCGATTCTTACAGAATTGGGGAGCATTCTCTCTTTTTATATTTTTGGAAGAGCTTGTTCAAGATTGGAGTTATTTTCTTTGTAAATTTTTGATGAAACTCACTAATGGAGCCACGTAAGCCTGAAGATTTCTTTGTGGGAAGAGTTTTAACTGGTAATTCAATTTTTAAAAAACAATTAGAAAACTATTTTTATTTTTTATTTATTTTTGAAGTTGCCTTGAAGCATTTTCTATTTGTAGGAATTTATTAATTTTATCTCAATTTTAAAAGTTGTTGACACAAAGTTCATAATATTTTATTGTCTTTATAAGTCTACAGTATGTATGCTAATGAGCCTTTTTAATTTCCACTCTAATGTATTTAATGGCTTTTTTTTTTTTAAGCTGTCAAATCTTGACCTAGGTTTGTTCCAATCTAGTGGACTTTTCAAAGGACCAACTTTTAGTTTTGATAACGTCTTTTTGTATGTACTGTGTTTTTTATTTCATTTATTTATGTGCTTTATTTTTTCTTTTATTAAGTTTCTTTGGGTCTATTTTGCTGTTCCTTTTCTAACTTTTTTTTTTTTTTTTTT
>NW_016107316.1:17039334-17053263 GCF_001604975.1 Cebus imitator | reverse complement strand
CAGTCTCATGCTGTTGCCCAGGCTGGAGTGCAGTGGTGCGATCTCGGCCCACTGCAACCTCTGCCTCCCAGGTCCAAGTGATTCTTCTGCCTCAGCCTCCCAAGTAGTTGAGATTACAGGTGCCTGCCACCATGCCCAGCTAATTTTTGTATTTTTAGTAGAGACGGGGTTTCACCATGTTGGCCAGGCTGGTCTCCATCTCTTGACCTTGTGATCTACCCGCCTTGGCCTCCCAAAGTGCTGGGATTACAGGCATGTGCCACCATGCCTGGCTAATTTTTGTATTTTTAATAGAGACTGGGTTTCACCATGTTGACCAGGCTGGTCTTGAACTCATGACCTCAGGTGATCCACCTGCCTCGGCCTCCCAAAGTGCTGGGATTACAGGCGTGAGCCACCTTGCCCAGCCTCCTTTGCTAACTTCTTTAAAGGTATGATCAGCTTACTCATTTCAGGTTTTATTGTTTTTGTTTCTTTTTTTCCCCCCTTGTAGAAGCATTTAAGGCTATAAATTTCTCTGAACCTTATCTGGGTAGTACCCAAGTTTTACTGCATAATATTTTTTTGTTGTTTAGTTTTAAATATTTCCTAAGTTCTGTTGGGATTCTTCTCTGAGAAGTATACTTTCTTAATTTCTAAACATACAGAGGTTTTCTAGTTGCCTTTTTGTTATTAATTTATAACTTACTTTTAGTCTGGAAAATGGTCCATATTTTTCGGTTTCATCTGCCAGTTACATCTTTCAGTATCTTTTACTAGGTATGTGTGTGGCATAACTTTTTCTAAACTTTTACTTTCAACTTTTCTGTGTCTTTAGGTTTTGACTATGGAGCCTGAATGATGTATTAGAAAAAAAGGTACAGATTGTAAGCTGGATTTTAAAAATCTAACGTGACAACCTGATAGTCTACTGTAACAACCTTGGTCATTTGATAGAATGACCAAACCTGGCAAGTCTGGTCATTCAAATGTATTATTATAATATCATTATAATTATGATTATAATTAAAACTGATTTACATATTATAATTATTCAAATCATTACTATGATATGTAGACTTTCCCCATTTTATTTGTGCTATTTATCATATATTTAAAATTCCCCTTTATGAACATTTACCACTCTAGTCACCTTTTCCCCTATAGATAATCATTCTAATGTGCCTGTTATATATCTTTTTATTAGCACATGTTCTTAAAAAGTAGGTATTGTTCTGTATGTCCCTTTAAGATATTTATTTATGGCCGGGAGCAGTGGCTCACACCTGTAATCCCAACACTTTGAGAGGCCGAGGTGGGCGGATCACTTGAGGTCAGGAGTATGAGACGAGCCCAGCCAACACGGTGAAACACCATCTCTCCTGAAAATACAAAATTAGCCGGGCGTGGTGGCACATGCCTGTAATCCCAGCTATTCAGGAGGCTGAGGCAGAGGTTGCAGTGAGCTGAGATTGCGTCATTGCACTCCAGCCTGGGCAACCACAGTGAAAGTCTGTCTCAATTTTTTTTTTAAGTTATTTATTTGTAAGTGTTGTTATGAATAGCATTTTTGCTGTCTATTCTCCCTGAGGTAGACACCTTGGTTGCTTTTAACCTCTGCCTCCACATATAGTGCCACAGTGTATGGTGTGTTTCCCCCATGGAGCTGCATGAGGGTTTCTATATTTTCATAGCTAGGATAGAGTTCTGGCATCAAAAGTTACGTGAATCCTGACCAGGAGACATATGTTGGAGAATCCAATAGTTTAGTGTAGACTTTCACTTAATCTCTTCATTTTCATTTGGGCTCCATACCCCTACCTCCACCTGTGGCTCCTGAGCTCAGGGTCTTTCTGCTCAGTTTGGAGAGTAATCTCTGGTTTCCTGGTGGGCCTGGAAAGGAGTAGTCATCTGGCTATGTGGTGCTGGGAGTGGGGCTGGAGGTGGTGGGGATTTTGCTGCTGCTTATCCATACTTTCAGCCAGTCCCCTTACTTTTAATGCCACCTCTCACCCCTCCTTCACAGGCTCCAGGCCTTTAATTCCTGAGTGTTCCCAGTGTTCTGTGGCTCCACTTTCTCTGTCTTTGGGCAAACCTGACCTCAGCTTTCTTCTATTTAAAAAGCCCTCCCCATATTGAATCTTCTGTTAGAAATTTAAGTAGAAATGCAGTCTGGGATTGAGAGTGAAGCATTAGATCTTGAATTTTTCCTTAGTAATTCTTATTTTATTATGTTTGCCTTGAATCATTAAAAAAAAATTTTTTTTGAGACAGAGTTTGCTCTTGTTGCCCATGCTGGAGTGCAATGGCACAATCTTGGCTTACTGCAATCTCTGCCTCCCAGGTATAAGCAGTTCTCCTGCCTCAGCCTCCCAAATAGCTGGCATTACAGGCATGCACCACTGCGCCTGGCTAATACTGTATTTTTAGTATTGACGGGGTCTTACCATGTTGGCCAGGCTGGTCTCGAACTCCTGACCTCAGGTAATCTGCCTACCTTGGCCTCCGAAAATGCTGGGATTACAGGTGTGAAACACCATGCCCAGCGTGGATCTTTTTTTAACATGAATAAAACATTAAAGATAAAACTTTGGTCTCCTGTGTTCTTCTTCCTCATCTAATCACCCTTTCTTTCTCCCAAAGGGTAGCCACTCACATGTGTTTGGTATTCATGATTTTATACTTTTTAAAATACTTTTACTAGATGTTTATACATCCATAAAAATCAGATATGTTAAAACTATATATAAATGGTCATGCTCTACATATTGTTCTATAAGTTTATTACTTTATTTAATAACATGTTTTTGGGCTGGGCATGGTGGCTCATGCCTGTAATCCCAGCACTTTGGGAAGCCAAGGCAGGTGGATCACAAGGGCAGGAGTTCGAGACCAGCCTGGCCAACATAGTGAAACCTTGTCTCTACTAAAAATACAAAAATTAGCCAGGCATGATGGCATACTCCTGTAGTTCCAGCTACTTGGGAGGCTGAGTCAGGAGAATCGCTTGAATCAGAAGGCGGAGGTTGTGGTGAGCTGAGATCACGCCACTGCACTCCAGCCTGGGTGACAGAGTGAGACTCCATGAAAAAAAAAAAAAAAAGTTTTTCAAATTTATCCAAAATCTCAAATGGTATTCCATTTAATGACTTTACCGCAAGTAATTCATTAGTCATTGCTGGACATTATTTCCAATTTTTCACTAGAGCCAACAGTGCTGCTTTGAGCATTCTTGTATGGAGGAATCCTGTAAGGTAGGAGGCTAACTACTGGGTCCTAGGATATGAATGTTACATATTCAGGATAGAGCAAGTAATAATACAGTGGCAGATTAGCCTCCAAATCTCAGTGGTTCAACTCATAAGTGTTCATTTGTTACTCTCACACAGTCCGTTGTGGACTGGGATGATTAGAGCAGCTGACCTGGGCAGTGCTTCAGTGGTGTAGGCTGCTTTGCTCTTCTGGCTCCACTATGTTCACAGGAGCCCTCTTCCTTGCTGCAGCAGGGGAAGAAAGAGTAGGGACAGCTCAGAGCCATTCTTCTGTGCTTTGGCTCAGAAATGGCACATGCCACCTTCCTCACAGCCCCACCTAATATCAAGCCTAAATAGCCTTCTGTGTTCCTAGGAAGGAGAGGAGAACCAGATACTGGTCAGGTCTAGTAACTTGTTCTACAAGCGTCTTCAACTCTACAAGGTATTACCTAGAATTCAGATTTTATAGTTTATTTATTAGTCTGAATTACTCCCAAGCCAGGAACGTAGTTAGCAGACCACCCAAAACAAACAAACATACAAACCAACCTTTGGTAGATTCTTTTTTAGATTTAGATGAGATGTTAAGCAGTTAATTCTATTGAGTTTGAAGAGATAACTTTTGAAGTTCCTTTCAACTTGAGTTTCTATGTCTTACAGATTTTTTTCTGTATTCAACACATGTTAATGGTTCCCAAACTTGGCTAATATCAAGATCACTCAGAGAGCCTTAAAAAGTACAGATGGACAAGGCGCAGTGGCTTATGCCTATAATCTCAGCACTTTGGGCAGACCACCAGTGGTCGGGAATTCGAGATCAGCCTGACCAACATGGAGAAAACCTGTCTCTACTGAAAATACAAAAATTAGCCAGGCGTAGTGGCGCATGCCTGTAATCCTAGCTACTCCAGAGGCTGAGGCAGGAGAATCGCTTGAACCCAGGAGGCAGAGGTGGTGGTGAGCCGAGATTGCACCACTGCACTCCACCCTGGGCAACAAGAGCGAAACTCTGTCTCAAAAAAAAAAAAAAAAAGTACAGATGACCAAGGTACTTCCATTCTAGGTCAACTTAATCATAATTCTGCAGGTGGGCTAAGAATCCACCTTTTGAAAGAGTTCCCTAGTACATCTGATCAGTTTAGAGAACCACTGCATTAGGGGGACATAAGGAGTTTTAGCTATCTGAACAGCAAACTAAAAATTCAATACTAAACATTAAGAAATGTGCAGAGTGAAATGCAGGGTACAAATACAAACATATGACTAGCAGTTCTTTTCTTTCTTTTCTTTTATTTTGCTTTTGAGACAGAGTCTTGCTCTGTCACCCAGGCTAGAGTGCACTGGTGCAATCTCAGCTCACTGTAGCCTCCACTTCCCAGGCTCAAGCAGTTCTTAAGCCTTCCGAGTAGCTGGGATTGCAGGTGTGTACCACCATCCCTGGCTAACTTTTTGTATTTGTTGTGGAGGTGGGGTTTTGCCATGTTGGCCAGGCTGGTCTTGAACTCCTGACTTCAGGTCATTCACCGTCATCTGCCCTCAAAGTCCTGAGATTAAAGGAATGAGCCACTGTGTGCACCCATGAATAGCAATTCTTAAGGCTTGCTAAGATTCTCAATTTTCATTCATTCAGCAAATACTTATTGAGGACCTTCTAGCTACTCTGCAAAGTGCAATCAGTATTCACATAGTACTTTGTGCATTAGCAAATAGGTTTGAGTGAGAGTGAAGAAGCCAGATTTATGTAGTTGCAGTAGGCTATCCAGAATGTAGTTCATGTGATCCTTTTGATTGAAGGTTAATGCTGCTGATAGACTTTTCTGATAGGCTCACCGATATATCCTTTTGTGTGTAGCCAGCGAAGTAATAAACTAGTACAAATCAAAGTCTGACTCTTTAGAAAATGTGTGGACTCCAGGCCAGGTGCAGTGGCTTCACGCCTGTAATCCCAGCACTTTGGGAGGCCAACAGGGGTGGATGACCTGAGGTCAGGAGTTCGAGACCAGCCTGGTCAACATGGTGAAACTCCATCTCTACTAAAAATGCAAAAATTAGCCGGGCATAGTGGCGGACGCCTGTAATCCCAGCTACTCAGGAGGCTGAGGCAGGAGAATTGCTTGAACCTGGGAGGAGTTTGCAGTGAGTGGAGATCATACCACTGCACTCTAGCCTGGGCAACAGAGTGAGACTTGGTCTCAAAAAAAAAAAAAAAAGAAAGAAAGAAAATATGTGGACTCCAAGATTTGCACATGTCAGTATTTATGGATCCTGAACCACTGGGGATCATAAATTTCCTCTGAGAAACACAGAAGTGTTACCTTTCCCTTGGAAAAGTGTGAATGTTCCAAATCATTGTTTATCTTCTGCTTTTTCAGGTGTAGGCAAATAACCTTTCGTTTTTATGTAAATGTGATATTCTTCTATTTCCAACAATAATGACATCCTCATGTCTGTCTGTTTTAACTCTCTGGACATCTATGTGGAATCTGTACTTCTTCTATATACTCCAAAATCAGATATTTTTCATTTGCAGAAGCACCCTGCAGATTGAGGGAAGCTTTCTTAAAACTTTCCACTGTAATAGATTGTGCAGCTTAAAATTAGAAGGGGTATAAGTTGTCTATTGTGGCATTAGTCACTTCAAAATTAAGTTTTACTTTGTCCCAGATAACTGAGGCCAGGTAAGTGTCTTCTAAAGAGGTTTAAAATAAAAGTTTGGCTAGAAAGAATAGCTTCATGGAGCTTAAATATTCCCCAGTTGGGTGCTGGTGATATGATTCTGGTCTAAATACTGGAAAGGTTAGGGATTTCTTTAAAGTTAGAATTTCTAAATAGATTTTGTGATTTCTGATCAGTTTCAAGATTAGACCATTGTATCCAAAAGAACTGTCCTCCTCATTTTGAAGCTCTGAGAGATACAAATCATATATTTGTCCTATCTATGAAAGTAGTTCTCTAACAAGATGTCTTTATCTTATGGTTTTTGTTTATCTTAATGGGAGGTTAAGAAAGGATTACAGGTATGGGCCAGGCATGGTGGCTCACACCTGTAATCTGAGTACTTTGGGAGGCCAGGGAAGGATAGCTTGAGGCCAGGAGTAGGCAACCAGCCTGGGCAATACAACAAGACCCTGTCTCTAAAAAAATTAGCTGGGTATGGTTGTGCACACCTGTGGTCCCACATGTTGGGAGGCTGAGGTTGGGTGGGGTGGGGGTGGGGTGGGGGGCAAGTCGCTTAAGTCCAGGAGTTTGATGCTGCAGTGAGCCATGTTCACACTGTTACACTCCAGCCTGGGCAACAAAGCGAAACCCTGTCCCCCCCCAAAACAGGCTTTTGTGAAGAACTTTTCTAGCGAGGCCAGAAGATGCCTAGGAATTAGCCCGCGAAGGGTGGAGGGAGGAGCCTCCTGGCCAGGGATGCAAAGGGCTTGTTCACGGAGCAGGAGCAGGCTACCAAGCAGCCAAGAGCGGCCACACACTGTTGGGCCTTATCCTTGACTGAAGAGTTATGGATAGGAGAGGGACATGTTGAATTTTCCATTTTAAAAATCTCTACCTGATGGGTAGAAATGGAGAGTGGGATGAGGGTGAAAGATAGGCCAGGCCACGTGAGAGACGATAGTGGTTTGGACTATCATAGTGGCAATGGAGATAGAAATTTGTAAACACAAAGATTTTAAAACCTCATATTTTACCATTATTAAACACCCAGAAGTAAAATTTAAATAGAAATAAAAATAAAACAAATTTGGCGCAGGAATTGAAACTAAGTATGACATGAAGTATTGTATATTTGGATGTTTTGCTGTTGGTATAGAGATTTACTCAGATCCTCACACATTTGAGATGCAAGTGTTACTGATATGTATGGAGGACCCACCATGTCCTGGGCCCTTTGCTTACCTCTTCTGTGTACATTATTTCATTTAACCTCAGCAACAGCCTTTGTAATATAAATATCATTTGCTTATTGATTGGTTGATTGATTAGCAGGTTCTTGCTCTGTCGCTCAAGCTAGAGTGCAGCTGGGTGATCATAGCTCACTGCAACCTGGAACTCCCTGGCACAAGTGATCCTCTGGCCTCAGCCTCCATAGTGGCTGGGACTGCAGGTGTGTACCACCACACCTGGCTACTTTTTGTATTTTTTGTTGAGACAGGGTCTCGTTGTGTTCCCCAAGCTGCTCTCAAACTCCTGGTCTCAAGCCGTCCTCCCACCTCAACCTCCCAAACTTCTGGGTGGGATTACAGGTGTGAGCCTCCTCACCTGGCCACATTAGCCTATTTATTAGCTCAAGAAACAGTATAGATGAGGTTGAATGATGTACCCAAAATCACACAGCTGCAACATGGTGGCCTGGGGACTAGAGTCCAGGGCCCCAGACTATCAACAGCCTTCTTCCCATTGCACCTCAGTATTCTAACACACTGACACACTATGAAATTGTTATTACAGAAACATGCAGTAATTGAGTGTTGTTTGAATCTCATGGTTAGTTTCACAATCAAGAGAGAACACTGAATAACTGTATCTTTGTTGAATAATAGAAGGGAGGCAGTGGGGTGTGTAGAAGGAAAAGTGGATTGAAAATCAAGAGACCTGGGCACAGTGGCTCATGCCTTTGGGAGGCCAGGGTGGGCGGTTCACCTGAGGTCAGGAGTTCAAGACCAGCCTGGCCAATCTGGTAAAACCCCGTCTCTACTAAAAATATAAAAATTAGCTGGGCGTGGAGGTGGGTGCCTGTAATCCCAGCTACTCAGGAGGCTGAGGCAGGAGAACTGCTTGAACCCTGGAGGTGAAGGTTGCAGTGAGCCGAGATCACGCCACTGCACTCCAGCCTGGGGAACAGAGCAAGACTCTGTCTAAAAAAAAAAAAAAAAAAGACCCCAGTTTGCTTTCTGTAAAATGGTGATAATAAAACCTATCTTAATTGCCTCAGGATATTTTTTTAAAGATAACATATGGGAAAGTGCTTTTAAGTGGTTAGAAGGCTATAAACTTTTAACATCTTTTCCTTCAAATAAAGTTAATCATGTCACAAAAATGTAAACTCCACAAAGGCTGGACTTTGTCTTGCTCTCCACGGAATTCCTAGAACCTAAAATACTGCTTGGTGCATGGTAGGCACCTACAGTGTATAGAGTGAATGAATGATACTCAACACAATATATTATACACAGGCATCTAACTCCTCCCCGCCATTTATGTTTTTGCATTTTGTTTTGGTTTTGGTTTTCTTTCAGAAAGGAAGACTTGTCATGTACCGACAGTTTCCTAAAGCCTCCACTAGATGTCAGGCCTATTTCCTTGTGTTTCTTTCTGGGGGTGGTGAGAATATTGAGTAAACAAGGTTTTTCAAATAAATCTCAAGACTTGTATTCAAAGCAAAGCCAATTCACGTATCAGTACTCTGGCAAGTTATCTTACTTCCAAGTCTCTGAGAGAAATGAGTTGTTCTTTTTGGCAAAAACATTTATACTACGTCTAGCTCTGTATGTTTCTAACAGGCTTCCTGCGATCCTAATTCAAGCAATTTGCTCTTGCTAATTTTCTAACCACAGAGTCCTTAAGCCTAATCTCTTTAATTAGTGGTTAGTCACCATTGCATTTCAGTTTGTGGTGATTTATTTCTGAGGAAAAGCAAAACTTCCATGTGTTGGCTTAGCGTGTCTGTTCCCCTGAAATTCCAGCAAGAAAGAGCCCAGTGTCTCCCACTGCACACACCTGGGATTCCTCTTAACTGGGGTGAGCAAACTGTAGCCTGCAGACTAAGGCCAGCCTGTCCCATGTTTTTGTGTGGCCCATGATCTAGCAAGACTTTTATGTTCTTAAATGTTTGAAGGGAATTAAGAATATTTTGTGAAGTGACACTTACATGAAAATCACATCAATGTCCATCAGTAAAGTTTTATTGGGACCGGGTGCAGTGGCTCACCCAGCACTTTGGGAGGCCGAGGCCAGTGGATCGCTTCAGGCCAGGAGTTCAAGACCAGCGTGGCCAACATGGCAAAACCCCGTCTCTACTAAAAAATATAAAAATTAGGCGGGTGCAGTTGCATGCGCCTGTAATCCCAGCTACTCGGGAGGCTGAGGCACGAGGACTGCTCTAGCCTGGGAGGCGGAGGTTGCAGTGAACCTAGATTGTGCCATTCCAGCCTGGGTGACAGAGCAAGACTCTGTCTTAAAAAAAAAAAATTATTGGGACACAGACATACTTACTCATTTTCATATTGTTTATGGCTGCTTTCGAGCTACAGTGGCAGAACTGAGTTATTGACGACTGAGACCAAATGGCCCTCGGAGCCTAAATTATTTACTATCTGGCCCTGAAAATGTTTGCCAACCCCTGCTCTCAAAGAATGGTGTCTAAAACTGCAAACTTAAGGCACTTTGTGCTACTTTAGACTCTTTTTTCTGAATGCTCATCATCATCTTTGGTTTGATGGCCCAAGTTGTTTTTTCACCCAGCAGTGAAGATAACATCTTTTGCTGAAAGACTCTTAAAATTTGTTACCTAGAAACCAGACTGCCTCTTATTGACAGAAACTCTTTTGTTTCTTGCATATGTAAATATATAGCATATTTGAACAGCTAAGCCAGCCAATTTTCTCCACACGTTGCATCAAAACAGAATTAACCTAGATAATTAAAAAATACTGTTATTTAAATTATACTGTAATTATAAAACTATAATTACAGTAATACTTTAATGTGGCTCTCATTCGTTCTATTTTAACTGCCCCTCTGTTTAATACTGACTTGGACTCTGTATACATCACTTTGATTTGAAGTTTAAAAACCTGTTCTCTTTGTTTTTTCCCTATACTTCATAGATCTTTTTGAACTTTAGACAACTATGGCTTAAGTATTGGTGCTATCAGTGCTTATGAACTTTTTGGTAAAACACAATATGCTTGTTTTCTACTTATTCATAACAACTTTAAATATATCAGCAGAATTCACCAGACCAGGAATAATATAAGACCATTTGTAACCCTGTGAAAGAACAAGTCTAACTTCTTGTTTATGTTGTTTAATTGTTAAAGCACATTTTTATGGTACTTCTTTTAAAATGATGGATGAGTCTGGAGTTGAAAATGGCTTTTGTGACAAGGGCACTTATGGTGAATTGCCTTGCTGTTTACGCCTGTTCTTAATTGTTTTTTGTTTGTTTGTTTTGAGATTAAGCCTTGCTCTGTTGCCCAGGCTGGAGTGCAGTGGTGCAATCTCTGTTCACTGCAACCTCTGCCTCAGAATTCAAGCAGTTCTCTTGCCTCAGCCACCCCAATAGCTGGGATTACAGTTGCGTACCACACCCGGCTGATTTTTGTGTTTTTGTAGAGACAGGGTTTCATAATGTTGGCCAGGCTGGTCTCAAACTCCTGGCCTCTTGATCTGCCCACCTTGGCCTCCCAAAGTGCTGGGATTACAGGTGAGAGCCACTGCACCTGGCCTACAGCTGTTTTTTTTGTTTTTTTGTTTTTTTGGTTTTTTTTTTTTACAGCTGTTTTTAATAAGCCAATTTTTTTTTTCCTGAAGAGAGGTATTAATTAGTTTTATTGTATTCTCAAATATTGGATGTTATAGATTTCATGATATTGATAAGTTGGTGTAGGTTGAAACACTTCTTCTACAGTAGTTATTGAATGTGTATGGTGAGTTGGGCTGTCTTCTTTTGTTGGGAGAATAGAGTCTTATTTGAGGAAACTGACAGACAATACTTTTTTCTTAGACCTCTAGGTGAATCTGATGTTCCAGTTGTTTGAAAGGAGTATCAGATTCATTCTAGGTATCTTGATCTCCTGAGACTGAACCTGTTTGGAAGATTGTAATCTTGAATCATTTCTGACAGGTAAATATGCAGGCTGAGCATCTCAAATTTGAAAATTCAAAACCTGAAATGCTCCAAAATCCCAAACTTTTTGAGTGTCAACATGACACTCCACAGAAATGCTCATTGGTGCATCTCAGATTGTGGATTTTTGGAATTAGCATGGTCAACCAGGGTAAATAGAATGCAAATATTCCAAAATCCAAAATATGAAACACTTCTGGTCCCAGGCATTTTGGATGAGGGATTCTCAACTTGTACTTTGATTCTTAGATCATAGCTCATCTGATATTTATTGTCTTGCATTTTGCTGTAATGACTTTTTGGGTTGTTTGTTTTTTAGAAAAAGGGTCAGCACCAAAAAACAGGGTAAGAAAACAAAAGTAAAAAAAAAAAAGAAAAGAAACAGGGTCTTGATCTGTCACCCAAGCTGAAGTATGGTCATGTAATCATAGCTCATTGTATCCTCAAAACTGCTAGGCTCAAGCGATTCTCCTGTTTCAGCGTCCCAAGTAGCTAGGACTACAGGAACATGTCACTACACCTGGCTAATTTTTATATATTTTTTTGAAGTGATGGGGTCTTGCTATGTTGCCCACACTAGTCTTGAACTCCTGGCTTCAAGAAATCCTCCCACCTCAGCCTCCCATCATGTTGGATTATAGGCATATGCCTGGCCTGCTGTAATGATTTTCAAATACAGCATTTACCCTTGCTGACGTAATTTGCTTACTAGTGGGCCGTTAGGAACCTAAAACTTGGAGTCTGTTCCTTTGTCTTTTTATGAAAAGAAGAGTTGCTTTTTATTCTCCTGTATATGTAGCCTAGAAAGTGAAGGCTGTTAGGTCACAGTCCATCTGATACTAGTTCTGTCTTGCATTTTGCTGGGATGAATTTGAAAACGTAGAAGCTGGGGAATACAGAGTTTTCTTAGAGCCTTGTGCTTTACTGTGTCCTGGTATGAATGTTATCTGTTTTGCTCCATTTCAGGCTGAAAGTCCCAGAGTCATTCTTCTGAGCTTAAGGTTGCTTGCTAGCCCTGGAAGTATACCTCTCCAAAAAGGAAGGAAAGAGCAAAGAGGGCCATGCATCATTTAAGACAGTCCTAGAAATAAGATAAGGTTTTTGCCTGAAACTCAGTGCGTGTGTGTGTGTGTGTGTGCGCGTGTGTGTGTGTGTGCGTGTGTGTGTGTTTTGGGGTGGGGGAGAGGGGAACTTGCACTCACAAACCCACACGTGTATATATATGTGTTGTACCTCTGTGTATGTGTGAGAGAGAAGGATCCTCATGTGAACAGTGAATGTGATGATCGCGATGCGGTAAGGAGAAACAGCATTACATAATACAACAAAACTCAGAACTGTCAAGCTTGAGTCCAAGGAGGGTGGTTATTTACAAGTGGCTGTGACTTTGTTCTGCTGAGTTGCACTCTCCTCTTGAGATTTTCGCACCCTGTTTGCCATTATCCTACTATAAAGGTCTCTGCTTTTAAACTCGAAATCTCACAAATCATCATTACTTGGTATTCTTTTATTATTAATATTATTATTGTGGTTAAAAAAAACCCATAATATAAAATTAATTATCTTAATGTTTTTAAGCGTATGGTTTTTAAGTGTGCAGTACAGTAGTGGTAGGTATATTTATATTGTTGTGAAACAGATCTTCAGAACTTTTTCTATACCTATTAAACATCAATGCCCTTTTCCCTCCACCCCCTGGTAACCACCATTCTACTTTATGTTTCCATTAATTTGACTACTTTACATGCCTTAAGTAAGTGGAATCATGGTATTTGTCTTTTTGTGACTAGCTTATTTTTAGTATAATGCCCTCGAGGTTCTGTGTTGAGGTATCTATGTTGTAGCATGTGACAGGATTTCCTTCCTTTCTAAGGCTAAATAATATTTCATTGTATATAGTTACCATGTTTTGCTCATCCATTCATCTCTCATTTGTATGATGTGTTATCTGCAGACAATGGAATATTATTGGGTTGGGTGCTTTCACCCTTGGGCTATTGTGAATAGTGCTATTATGAACATGGGTATGCAGATACCTCTTGAAGTCCCTGCTTTTAATTCTTTTGTATATATACCTGGTGGTGGGATTGCTGGATCATATGTTCTATTTTTAATTGAGGATTTGAGGAATCCTCATACTGTTTTTTTATAGAGATCGCACCATTTTATAATCTCCCTAGTAGTGCAAAAGAGTTCTGATTTTGCATATCCTTGCCAACACTCGTTATTTTGTGTTAATTTGTTTTTATAGTAGCCATCGTAATGGGTATCAAGTAATATTTCATTGTGGTTTTGATTTGTCTTATTTTTGAGGTCCAATTTATGTTCTGTAAAATCCACCCACTATGACAGTTTAATTACTTTTAGTACATGTAAACAGTTTTGCAACCATTGCCACCATCCAATTTAAGAATATTTTCATCATCCAAAAAGTTCCCTCCTGTCCATTTGTAGTCAATCCCAGCTCCCGCTTTCAGCCCTAAGGCAATCACCAATCTACTTCCTGCTTTTTCTAGAAATTACATGTAAACAGAGCCGTACAATATGTAGTCTTTTGT
This sequence comes from Cebus imitator, assembly GCF_001604975.1. Taxonomy (NCBI): domain Eukaryota; kingdom Metazoa; phylum Chordata; class Mammalia; order Primates; family Cebidae; genus Cebus; species Cebus imitator. Next base: position 17,039,620 of record NW_016107316.1, on the reverse strand, counting down.
TTCTGACTTATTTCAGTTAGCATAGTATTTTTGAGGTTTATCCATGTTGTTTCAAGTATAAATAAGTCATTTCTTTTTAATGTTGAAAATGCCCTTTGTATGAATATATCACATTTTGTTATCCATTTACCAGTTGATGAACATTTGGCTTATTTTTAGTTTTTGACTCATACAAATATAACGCTACTATGAACATTGATCTTTCTGTAGACATACATTTTCATTTCTCTTTAGTACTTATCTAGGAGTAGAACTGCTGAGTCATGCAGTATAAGCATATATTAAA
>NW_016107316.1:17032869-17039279 GCF_001604975.1 Cebus imitator | reverse complement strand
CCTCCTGGGCTCAAGTGATTCTCCTGCCTCAGCCTCCCAGTAGCTGGGATTACAGTTGCCTACCACCATGCTCGGCTAATTTTTTAATTTGTAATAGACACAGAGTTGTACCATATTGGCCAGGCTGGTCTCCAACTCCTGACCTCAGGTGATCTGCCTGCCTGGCCTCCCAAAGTGCTGGGATTACAGGAGTGAGCCACCGTGTCCAGCCACGTATGTTGAACTTTTTAAGAAACTGCCAACCTGTTTTCTAAAGTGATGGGAGGCCAGGCACAGTGGCTCACACCTGTAATCCCAGCACTTTTGGAGGCCAGGGCAGGTGGACCACCTGAGGTCAGGAGTTCAAGACCAGTCTGGCCAACATGGTGAAACCCCGACTCTACTAAAAATACAAAAAATGAGCCAGGCATGATGGTGTGTGCCTGTAATCTCAGCTACTTGGGAGGTTGAGGCAGGAGAATCGCTTGAACCCAGGAGGCAGAGGCTGCAGTGAGCTGAGATCGTGCCATTGTACTCCGGCCTGGGCAACAAGAGTGAAACTCCATCTCAAAAAAAAAGAAAAAAGAAAAAGAAATGAAGCAGTCTTGATTTTGTTATTAACTAAACTCCATACTTTATTGGAATTTCATTAGCTTTTTTTCCTAATGTTCTTTTTCTGTTCCGGGTCCTATCCAGAATATCATATTACATTTATTCATTGTGTCTCCTTGGGCACCTCTGGGCTGTGACAGTTTATTTTGCCCATTTTATAATTGGGGTGTTTCTTCATACTGAGTTTTAAGAGTTTTTTAAAATATATTCTAGACACAATTAGATATGTGTCTAGACACATATTCTAGACACAAAGTATTAGATATGTAATTTGCAAATAATTTGTCTCAGTGTATGTCTGTCTTTTCATTTTCTCAATTATCTTTTGAAGAACAGAAGCTTTTAATTTTTAGGAAATCCAGTTTATCAGTTTTTTCTTTTATGGATTGTGTTTTCAGTGCCATATCTAAGAAATCTTTACCTAATTCAGGGTCAGAAAGGCTTTCTCCTAGAAGTTTTATAATTTAAACCCTACATTGGTGTGAATTTTAAGTGAATTTTTATGTCTGGTTTGAGATAAGGGTCTAAGTTCCTTTTTAAATATGTGCAGCCAGCTGCGTTGGCTCACGCCTGTAATCCCAACACTTTGAGAGGCCAAGGTGGGCGGATCACTTGAGGTGGGGAATTTGAGACCAGCCTGGCCAACATGGTGAAACCCCATCTCTGCTAAAAATACAAAAATTAGCCGAGTGTGATGACAGGTGCCTATAATTCCAGCTACTCAGGAGGCTGAGGCAGGAGAACTGCTTGGGAGGTTGCAGTGAGCCGAGATCATGTCACTGCACTCCAGCCTGGGCAAGAAGAGTGAGACTCAGTCTTAAATGAATACATAAATGCGTGCATATCTACTTGTCCAAGCACCAGTTGTTGAAAAGACCATCCCTGCGCCATTGAATTGTCTTGCCATCTTTGTTAAAATCAACTGACTGTAAATATGAATTTATTTCTCAATTCTATCCCACTGACCTGCGTGTGTGTCTGTCCTTATAGCTGTACCATATGGTCATGGTTGCTATAACTTCATAGTAAGTTTTGAAGTTGGGTAGTGTAAGTTTTCTTTTTCAACATTGTTTTGGTTATTCTAATCCTTTGTATTTCCACAGACATTTTAGGCTATGCCTGTCAATTTTAACGAGATTTTGACAGGGATTCTAGTAAATCTATTAATCTCTTCTTCTTTTCTTCCCTCTCATACTCTACCCTTCTTCTCCCTTATTTTTTGTCAGTGTATTTGTTCTGTTTTTTTTGTTTTGTTTTGTTTTGTTTTTGCCTGCTGTGTTTGCAGTGAGTCCTGTATAGGACACAGTCATCTTCTATGTATAACAAATCCTTAGCAGGAGCCACAACTGTGGATATGTTCCCTTTGATTCAACCCACTTTTATATCCTGCTTAATGATAAGAATGGCAATGAAAAATCCTTTTAAGATTTTGCAGCTGAGTACAGTGGCTCACACCTGTAACCCCAGCACTTCGGGAGGCCAAAGTGTGTGCATCACTAGAGGTCAGGAGTTCTAGACTAGCCTGGCCAACAAGGTGAAACCCTGTCTCTACTAAAAATGCAAAAATTAGCCAGGCATGGAGATGGGTGCCTGTAATCCCAGCTACTCGGGAGTCTGAGGCACAAGAATCACTTGAACTTGGGAGTTGGAGGTTTCAGTGAGCTGAGATTGTGCCACTGCACTCCAGCCTGGGTGACAGACTGAGACTCTGTCCCTACCCCCACCCCCCCCAAAAAAAAGATTTTTCAAAGATGTTTCTTGTTATGTGAACTTATAATATAAATCATCTATTTCTAAAAGGGTGTTAGATATATGCAAGGAAAATTCAGAGCTGAAAATTCACATCTAGTAAATTTGTTTAGCATATTATATCTGTCCTATGACATAACCCAGTGCATGTCTTTTTTTGCGTTTGGTTCTTATTCTGTGACTTCCTTACACTTAAAAGCCAAAGTCTGTACAATGGTCTACAAGGGCCCATAAAATCTGGTTCCTGGAAACCTGTCTAACTTTATTTCCTGCCACTTTCCCATTGCCCTATACTCCTTTGTTATTCTGGTTTTGTTCCTTGCAAATACCAAGTATGTGTCCACTTCAGGGACTTTGCAATTGCTGGTCCACTTGCCTGAAATGCTCCTCATCCTGATATTCACATGGCTTATTTTTTTATGTTACTCAGATCTCTCCCTAAATGTTAGCTTCTCAGAGGTACTTTCTATAACTCTTTTATCTAAAATAGCTAAAATAGCACTATCAGTTTCCTTCAGTCTTGCTTCAGTTTCCGCGTGACACCATTATATGACATTTTAAAAATTCATGGCCGGGCACGGTGGCTCAAGCCTGTAATCCCAGCACTGTGGGAGGCCGAGGCGGGTGGATCACGAGGTCAAGAGATCGAGACCATCCTGGTCAAAATGGTGAAACCCCGTCTCTACTAAAAATACAAAAAATGAGCTGGGCGTGGTGGCGCATGCCTGTAATCCCAGTGACTCAGGAGGCTGGGGCAGGAGAATTGCCTGAACCCGGGAGGTGGAGGTTGCGGTGAGCCGAGATCCGTGCCATTGCACTCCAGCCTGGGTAACAAGAGTGAAACTCTGTCTCAAAAAAAAAAAAAAAAAATTCATTTTTGTGTTTGTTTATAATCTCTATCCTACTAGACTGTAAGTTCTTTGAAGACAAGGATTTTTTTTTCCCACCAAACTTATTTTACTGCCAGAAACAAGGACTTTATTTTGTTTCCTGCTGTATATCCAGGTACTTACAGAATGCATAAATGCATGTATATGTGTATATGTTCATGACCTACTAATAGCAGTGATATTCATGAGGCATTCAGGTTATTAAATGATATCAGTGTGTCAAGATGAGGCAGGCTTTATTTCCTGTGGGTTTTTATTTTTTTTCTTGAGTTGGAGTTTCGCTCTGTTGCCCAGACTGGTTGGAGTGTAGTGATGCAATCTCAGCTTACTACAACCTCCACCTCCTGGTTTCAAGCAATTCTCCTGCCTCAGCCTTCCAAGTAGCTGGAGCTACAGATGCATGCCACCACAGCTGGCTTTTTTTTTTTTTTTTTTTTTTTTTTAGTAGAGATGGGGTTTCACCATGTTGGCCATGCTGGTTTTGAACTGCTGACTTCAAGTGATCCACTCATCTCAGCATTCCAAAGTGCTAGGATTACAGGCATGAGCCATCATGCCCAGCCTATTTCCTGTGTTTTTACAGTGCTAGAGCAGTAATTCAAAAATTGGGGTTGGAAGCAATGGTTCTCCAGTTCATTATGATTATTTTCAAAATCCTTAAAAAAATAATCATTCATAGTACTGGAGAAATTTGCTTTTCTTTGGCATTTATTTCTTCCCTATCTAAACCTGTTATACCTGTAATATAATTTCATGCAGACATTGAGCCTCAGGATTATATTTCATTTGAATGGGATTTCTTAATAGGATTTGTATACTGACTGCAATTTAGAATAATTTGAATATTTCTTGGCACCTTTGCAAGTCTTTATATTGCCCACTTTTGACTGGTGCCTGAGTTTAGAACCTACTTTTAGCCCTTTATCATTCTTCTTAAAACTCTAATCTGTCCACATATTTCTAACAAATTAATCTTCTTGAGTCACTGCTTTGTCATATTACTTCCCTATTTAAAAATCTACAAAACCCCACTGCCTATAGAATCAAGGAGGCACTCCTCATGCTGGAATTCAAGGCCTGTGTAATCGGGACCCACCTTAACTTTTTGAATCTTATCTCGTGCTACTAATTTATGGAGTACAAAGCCTCTGCTTTGCCAGACCTGCTGCCTTCCTACCTTTTAAAACTTTATAGCCCTTTCCACTGAGCTAGCTCATGATGTCCCAGCCAGGCTGCCCACTTTTCTGAATGTCCTTCTTGCCTCTTTCAGACTTCCAGGTTTTCTGTATCCTCGAGTCCAGTTTAAATCCTGCTATGTCCATGCAACCTTCCTTAAACTCTCCAAGTAGCTAACTCATATGGATCTCTTCTTTCCATTTCTAAATTCCTTGAGTTCTTGTTGTTTTATCAGTCATTTGGGCACACAATAAAATGCAGTCTCCTTCTTTAAGGGTTCCTTCAGTATGTATTAAACCCGGACTTCTTGAAGATTGTAAGCACTTCCTTTGCACCATCAACTTCTTTTTTTTTTAATTTCCTTTTATGACCAAATCTCGTGAGATGTACCCTCAAATTCTTAAGGGCTGGGATTGTACATCTTTAGTGCCTGGCAGATTCCATGTGTTTGTGGGACTGAACTTTTTACTGACTTGTGTTTCTAGAGTATGGAGCACAGTTATAAATTCTAGTTAAATTAGGTTAAACTCAGTAACTTTCTTGTAGTCTATCTGTTCAAGGTCACGTTATAGGACCTTGCTTGTTTATTTGCTATTCTTTTGCTGGTCCTACTGACACTTTGGAAGGCAACCAAAGAGAAGTTACTCATGCTGTAAAAATCTATATTTTTTAATGAGCTTTTGGAGAGAAGCTCTTCTTTTACTACCAGAAATAATCCTGGAGGTCAACATAAGATTGGAATAAGGCATCTCCTCTGGTGTCAACTGGCCCTTTTCTTTTGTGTCATTTTTTCCCCTTTGGATCTTATTAATGGAATAATCCTAAGGGTAAAACTGGATACATTGGCTCCAAGCATCAATTTAAAGAAATATTCAGTTAAATTCTATTGAATAATCTACATCCTTGGTTTTTCACTTTTAAAAATAGAATTGTTTTGGAATTTAAGGGACACCTTTTTTCCCTTTAGTCATTTCTTCTAAGCTGTGACCACCTCGTGTTTTATTCTATATAAATCCAGCTGTTATTTTTTACTCATTTCCTATGTCTAGTTTATCACAAGGAAAACATTCTTGTGAAGAGCTTCTCCATAGATTTTATTGAGATGAATTTTTAAAGTCTTCATTTTGAGAAATCGATTAAACAGCTACGATGTTATCTAGGTGAGTTCAGCCCTTTTGAAAGCTTAAAAATCTAAAACTGATACTGTATGGAAGGATAAGTTTCATATGAAGCATAAAAAAACTAAGCTTAAATTTGAACCTACATGAATTTAGGGCATGAAACCGATTTATATTGACATAACCTGTACATTTCTCACAGAAATGAAGTAAATAAATACAAACAAATGATACGATACTGCACAAAAGAATACATTTTAAGAAAATCTTTCATGTTTCCATATAGATTTAGGACATTCATATGTATTGTTCATCATCTCAAATTCCCTCTCACATTTGCCAAGTTGTCAAGTAGGAAACAAACATTTTGTTCCTGCCCTTTGAGAAAATCAGTAGGTGGAGCATGCTGTAATTTATAATTACAAATAGCAAAGGCCTAAAAGAAATTCCTAACCACAGGCCCATTTTCACATAGGTTTGGAACCAGAATTTATACCATATTTTTAGCCCCCAAATCCCAACTTAGAAATTTAATTAAATTTAAAGCTTCTCTTTTTGGGTGGTGCTCCCAGAAACCTGTCAGAAGCAAACATAAATCCTCTTTGTAGAAAGGCACTTAAGCAGGGCGCAGTGGCTCACTCCTGTAATCCCAGCACTTTGGGAGGCCGAGGAGGATGGACCACTTGCAGTCAGGAGTTGGAGACCAATCTGGCCAACATGGTGAAACCCCATCTCTACTAAAAATACAAAACTTAGCTGTGTGTGGTGATGGGTGCCTGTAATCCCAGCTACTCGGGAGGCTGAGGCAGGAGAATCGCATGAATCTAGGAGACAGAGGTTGCAGTGAGCTGAGGTCACGCTACTGCACGCCAGCCTGGGTGACAGA
>NW_016107316.1:17006212-17032599 GCF_001604975.1 Cebus imitator | reverse complement strand
AATGTAAGAACAAAGAATTAAAACTTTTAAACCAAAAAAAAAAAAAAAAAAACCTTAGCCTTGAGTAATCTCCACAGATAAGTTCCAATGAACTTGAACTCAACGTAAAAAAAATAATAAAAAGCTGGTGTGAGGAAGCATTAACAGGAACAATATATTAAAGTTCTATAAAGAGTGTGAATTATCAAATACCAAATATAAAATAAATATTTTTTTAAAAAGCAGGAATATGTTTAAAGTGTAAAGTATGAAGAAACAAGACTATAAAAATTACGAGAAAACCTGAAGAGGAATCAGAAGTTTTATTAAAACTTCTAAGAACTGAAAAAAAAATTAGAAACCTCAGTAAGATAAGATAAATATCAGATTAGATTTAGAGATTATATCTTATAGATAATTGAAATTCCAGAAAAACAAAATTAAAAAATTAGAGGTGAGGCCACAAGATAATGAATGGAAATTGCCCCAACTTGATAGCAGTGGCCAACAAATATTAATTAAGAACCTAGGCTGGACATGGTGGCACATGCATGTAATCTCAGCACTTTGGGAGGTCAAGGTGGGCAGATAGATCACTTGAGGTCAGGAGTTTGAGCCTGGCCAACATGGTGAAACCTCATCTCTACTAAAAACACAAAAATTATCCGGGTGTGGTGACGTGTGCCTGTAGTCCCAGCTACTCGGGAGACTGAGGCATGAGAATCACTTGAACCCCAGAGCACAGAGGTTGCAGTGAGCCGAGATTGCACCACTTGCACTTGAGCCTGGGAAAAAGAGTGACACTGTCTTAAGAAAAAAAAGACAGAAACTGGCTGGGTACGGCAGCTCACGCCTATAATCTTAGCACTTTGGGAGGCTGAGACGGGTGGATCATTTGAGGTCAGGATTTTGAGATCAGCCTGACCAACATAGCGAAACCCTGTCTCTACTAAAAATATAAAAAAAAACAACAACAAAAAAAAACCTAAAAGAAAATTCATACCGACACACATCCTAGTAAAGCTAGAGAACAGCAGAGACGAAGAAAAGATATTAAAAACAAATAAAGCCAGGCGCGGTGGCTCAAGCCCGTAATCCCAGCACTTTGGGAGGCCGAGGCGGGTGGATCACGAGGTCAAGAGATTGAGACCATCCTGGTCAACATGGTGAAACCCCGTCTCTACTAAAAACACAAAACATTAGCTGGGCATGGTGGCGCATGCCTGTAATCCCAGCTACTCAGGAGGTTGAGGCAGGAGAATTGCCTGAACACAGGAGGCGGAGGCTGCGGTGAGCCGAGATCGTGCCATTGCACTCTAGCCTGGGTAACAAGAGTGAAACTCCGTCTCAAAAAAAAAAAAACAAACAAATAAAATATTATTTACAAAGAATTGACAACTTCACAGAGAGCTGACTTCTAAACAGCAACATTAGAAACCACAGGACCACAGCGGAAATACTATCTTCAAAGAACTGAGAGGAAAATAGTTATAATCCTAAAATTATATACACAGAGAAAATACCTGTCAAGAAAGGCAGAAGACAAAAACATTTGCAGATGAATAAAAATGGAGAGTTTACTACTAAAGGAACCACGCTAAGGAATTTGTAAAGGATATGCTTCAGGGAGAAGGAAAATGCTCTTACACACTTGACAAAATTCAATCCTCAATTCACATTTTTAAAAACTCTCAGGAAGTTAGGAATAGAGAGTACCTTCTCAACCTGAAAATGCACATGTATGAAAAACTTACCTAGCTACCATCATACTTAATGGTAAAAGACTGAACATTTTACCTTAATATTGGGAAGAAGGCAGGATTGTCACCCTCAGTGCATCTGTTCAGCATTTTACTAGTGATCCTAGCTAGTGCAATAAAGACAAGAAAAAAAAATTAAAGGCATTCAGATTGAAAAGGAAATAGTAAAATTTTCTTTATTCATAGATGATATGACTGTGTACATAGAAAATGCTAAGGAATCTACAAAACAAAATACTAGAACTAACAAATGAAGTTAACAGCATTGCAGGACATAGGTAACTTTAAAAAAAATCAGCAGCATTTCTATATATTAGCAGCAATTAGAAAGTGAAATTTTAAAAGACAATACCATTTATAATAACATTAAGAAACATAACATGAATAAATATAATGAAACATATATAAGATCTGTAAACTAAATACAAAGCATTGCTGAAAGAAATTTTAGGGCTGGGCACGGTGGCTCATGCCTGTAATCCCAGTACTTTGGGAGGCCATGGTGGGTGGATCACCTGGGGTCGGGAGTTCAAGACCAGCCTGACCAACATGGGGAAACTCTGTCTCTACTGAAAATGCAAAATTAACTGGGCATGGTGGGGCATACCTGTAATCCCAGCTACCCAGGAGGCTGAGGCAGGAGAATCACTTTAACCTGGGAGGCAGAGGTTGCAGTGAGCCGATATCATGCCATTGCACTCCAGCCTGGGCTACAAGAGTGAAACTCTGTCTCAAAAAAAATTTAAAAGACCTAAATAAATGAAGAGATATGCCATATTCATAAATTAGAAAGCCAGTGTTGTGCCTAGCATATTTGACATTCAGAATGGATCATATTTAACAACCTTTTCCTCTATGTGTCAAGTATGGTTAGTAATTATGAAATGAAACAAATAATTACTGATTTCTGTTTTTGTCTGTATTATTTCCTTCATTATCTTCAGATTTTCTCTGTTTATCATTCAATCCTTCAGCAAATATTTATTGGGTACTTAATATGTTCTAGGCCCCAATCAAAGAAAAACAGACAAAACAGTCTTTGCTGTCATGGAGCTTGTTTTTTTAGTTGTGGGAAACAGACAAAAATCATGATAAATAAATAAATTATATGATAGAAGGTAATAAGTGCTATATAGAATAGCAAAACAGGGAAAGAGGGATGGGCAGTATTGGAGGTAGAGTGGGTTGCAGTTTTTAACAACTGTTTTAGGCCTTAATGAAAAGTGACATTTGAACATCAGCTTTAAGGAGATGATGGAGTTATCCTTTTGGCTGTCTGGAGGAAGAGCATTCCTTGCAAAAGGAACAGGCGGGGCAAAGGCCCTGCAGCCAAAGCATACCTAGCATGTTTAAGGAACATCAAAAAGCTGGTAGAGGGGGAGTTAAATTAGCAAGGGGGGTGTGAAATCAAAGGTATTATGAGAGCTGGTTGGTAGAGGGTCTTATATGCCATTGTAAGAACTAAGTTTGACATGAGGATGTGTTTGGATTGCTTTGACTGATCTGACTTCCATTTTATTTATTTATTTTTTTGTTGCTTGTATTTACTTTCTTGACACTTTATTATTCTAGCCTGATTTAAAATACAATACAATCTTTCATTACTATTTCTCTCCTAAATTTCAGGGGATACAGACCCTTAGTTCTTTTTTTTGTACTTTAAGTTCTGGGGTACATGTGCAGAAATTGCAGATTGTTGCATAGGTACACACATGCCATGGTGGTTTGCTGCCTCCACCTCCCCCCACCCCGCCATCACCTATATCAGGCATTTCTCCCAGTGTTATCCCTAACACCTTGCACAAAAATTAACACCAGATGGATTAAATATTTAAACGTAAGACCTAACACCATAAAAACCCTAGAAGAAAATCTAGGCAACACCATTCAGGACACAGGCATAGGCAAGGACTTCATGACTAAAAACACCAAAAGCAATGGTAACAAAAGCCAAAATAGATAAATGGGATCTAATTAAACTTAAGAGCTTCCGCACAGCAAAAGAAACAATCATTAGAGTGAACTGGCAACCGACAGAATGGGAAAAAATATTTGCAAGCTACCCATCTGACAAAGGGCTAATATCCAGAATCTACAAAGAACTAAAGCAAATTTACAAGAAAAAAGCAACCCCATCAAAAAGTGGGTGAATGATATGAACAGACACTTTTCAAAAGAAGACATTTATGCAGCCAACAAACATATGGAAAAATGCTCATCATCACTGGTCATTACAGAAATGCAAATCAAAACCATACTGAGATAACATCTCACGCCAGTTAGAATGGCGATCATTAAAAAATCTGGAGACAGCAGATGCTGGAGAGGATGTAGAGAAATAGGAACACTTTTACACTGTTGGTGGGAGTGTAAATTAATGCAACCATTGTGGAAGAAGTGTGGCAATTCCTCAAGAATCTAGAAATAGAAATACTATTTGACCCAGCAATCCCATTACTGGATATATACCCAAAGGATTATAAATCATTCTATTATAAAGACACATGCACATGTATGTTCATTGCAGCACTGTTTACAATAGCAAAGACCTGGAACCAACCCAAATGCCCATCAATGATAGACAGAATAAAGAAAATGTGGCACATATACACCATGGAATACTATGCAGCCATAAAAAGGGATGAGTTCATGTCCTTTGCAGGGACATGGATGAATCTGGAAACTATCATTCTCAGCAAGCTGACACAAGAACAGAAAACCAAACACTACGTATTCTCACTCACAGGTAGGTGTCCAACCTTGAGAACACATGGACACAGGGAGGGGAACATCATACACTGGGGTCTGTTGCGAGGAGGGGGCGCTAGGGGAGGGATAGCAGGGGATGGGGAGGTTGGAGAGAGATAACATTGGGAGAAATGACTTCCATTTTAAAAGGCTGTTCCTTCTGTCTGCTGTAGAGAATAGACTAAAGGAGAGTCAGAATGGAAGGAACGAGTCAGCTTTTGAAAAGGTGAGAGGAGGACTTGGGTGGACGAGATGGATAACAGTATAGATGATGAGAGGTGATCAGATACATGAATGATGAGAACACATGGACACATAGAGGGGAACAACACACACCGGAGCTGATTGGAGGGTGGAGGGTGGGAAGAGGGAGAGGATCAGGAAAAATAACTAATGAATACTAGGCTGAATACCTGGGTGATGAAATCATCTGTGTAACAAACTCCCATGTCACACGTTTACCTGTATAACAAACCCACACATCCTGCACATTAACTCATGAACTTAAAAGTCAAAAAAAAAAGGGGGTATTTAGGGTATTTATCACCTTGAGTATTTATCATTGCTGTGTGTTGGGAACATTTCAAGTTCTCTCTTCTATTTTGAAATGTACAGTATGTTATTGTTAACTATATAGTCACCCAACTCTGCTGTTTAACATTGGAACTCGTTCCTCCCATCTAATTGTGTGTTTGTACCCATTAACCAACCTGTCTTCATCCTTCTTCACCGCCATAGACCCTTCTCAGCCTCTGGGTGACCATCATTTACTCTCTACCTCTATGGGACCAATATTTTTAGCTCCCACTATGACTGAAAATGTGATATTTGTCTCTCTGTGTCTGGCTTATTTCAGTTAACATATAATCTTCATGTTAGTGCAGATGCCAGGATCCATTCTTTTTTTTTTTTTTAACCACCAAGTAGTATACCACATTGTCTTTCCATTGGGAGCATACAGAGAAATTGCTTCTAAATAATTGATTCAGAAATAAAGATGATGTCCGTGAAGAACTGTGTGTTGACTCAGAACCTTTAGCGATGATGAAGACATTGACGTGAAAGATGCATTTAAAGACTTTGGATGAAATTGAGTCATGAAACTGAAATAAAGCTGTATTTCTAAAATTTTGTGCTTTTAAATTTTATCAGTAGCTGTAGGAGGAAAGAGAGAAATAGGGTTTAGCAGAAGTACAAGTGACAGCAAGCTTTTGATATTTTTTTTTAATGGAGCAGGCAAACCCTAAATATAAGTTGATCTTTCCCAAGAAAAGATCTCTAAAAACTAACTTGACCATGTAAACCTTTAGAATTCTAAATAAATCAAGACATATATCTTGTTCATGTGGGTACAAATGAAAAAGTACTAAAATGCTGCTGGATGCAAGTTTACCATCTTCAAAATGAAAATACCGTAGACCCCTTCTAACACATCTTCAAGTTCACTTTCATTTCTGTCTGCAGTAGTGTTCTTCAGCTTCCTGTGAATGCATCCATTTATCCTTTTCCCCAAACTTTATATGGACACAGGAGAGAAATCATGACAGAAGAGGACTTGAGTGGAGAGGCTGGAAGAGTGTCATTGTCAGCTGTACTTCCACCTGGGGTACTCCAACCAGCAATGCAGACAGGTGGGGTGTGGCATAAGCTCATAGCAGTGACATGGATGCCAGTTTAGACAGCTACTTAGAGCCTTTCTAAGTAGCTATCACTGTTATGATGCTGTGACATGATAGATGACATGATTTATCATGTCATAGCATCATGATCTATCAGTCAATCCTTATACAGTATTTAGGCTTAGAAACTTTTTCAAAGCCAATCAATTCAGATATCAATTGTGAATTTCTTTGTCACTAGAGAGAGTAATGGGCAGTTTCTCTGAACCTTTGGACCTGAAGCAAACTAACCCACTTTGAAAGTTAGTAATAAGTTTGAAATTGGAAACTATGTGTCCTTCAAATTTGTTCTCCTTTTGGAAGATTTTTGGGCTATGTCTCTTGCATTTCCATGTGCATTTAGAGTCAGCTCATCAAGTTTTGCAGATGTGAGCCACTGCACCCAGCCTGTAGTTTCTTCCTGTAATTAATTTCACCCGTTACTGTTCACGCTGCCCTTCACACTCTGTGCTCTGTCCCTCTTCAATATCCTTAAGAGTTTGTTGCCTTGAAAGATGATATCCCACTGTTATTTTGTTTTTATTATATTTCTGATATGAGTCAACTCTTCTATTTTCTGCTAAGTAGTCTAACACATGCATCCATTTTCTTTTAGGCTCTTATTTTGGATATCCAGGTGTGCGTAGTAACAGTGACACTAGTTGGCTATCTGATTTGTTGGCTTGGCTTTTCTCACCTCTTCATTTATCTAAGTAAATGATAGAATTATTTCCCAGGCACTGAGGCATTTAGTAAGGGTTTCATTTTGACTCCCTCTACTTTTAGTGTAAATACTTGTGTAGTTTTTGTCACTTTTGTTTTGTTTTTGTTTATTGTGCCAAAAAAATTCAGGACCTGTGTTTGAACAGAGTAGCACATTTGCCAGAAACACTTAGGAAGTAGGCGAAGTGGTGAGAATGAGGAGGCCCTGGGAGGCTGAGGCTGTGCTGCCTGGGTGGTGCCTGCACAAAGAGTTTTTGGGGAGACTTGACAATCATCAGCAGAGAATTGATGATTTGGGGCAGAATAGTGACATGATGAGAGCTGTCCTTAGGAAAGTAATTTTAGCTGTGAGAAATCAGATAAGTAACAATAGAAAGGTTCCCTGGACACCCATGAACCAATAGAAAACGTAGAATATTTCAGTAACACTAGCCAAATGAGGACTGAAATGTGATGGTGGCTGTGGGGACCGAAGCCAGGAACACAGTTTTAGGAGCTATTGACTAGATGAAATAAATAAGAGGCCACAAAATGACTCTGAGTGGCACAGACAATCTCATGATGGGACTACCCTGCCAGAGATGTCCATCAAAGCCTGCTCAGCGGCTCACACTGACTAGCCCTTTTGTTTCAACTGCCCTGGGATATGCTGCCTTTATGAATTAAGGAGCTGTCTGCATCAAAGCAGTAGACAGACACCATCGTCCTATTTTTTCACCCTGCTTGCATTCCCATTAACTCCTCTTCAGCAAAACAAACAAAAAAAATCAAGCCTTACTGGTTCTCCATACCTCCTGATAGCTACCTACCTAGATTACTTGGCAGATGCAGTTCTGCAGACTACTTTCTTATCAAGAGTTGGCAATTAGAAGAGGCCCTTGGAGAGGAGGTGGGAGTGCTCCTTAAAGTCCTCATCAGAATGGAATTGCTGACCGGGTTCATCAGGCTACGGATTTGTAGCAAGACTTGGATTCTATTGCAAGTAGGTGTGTTTTATTTTTAGATTTCCAAGGAGTGATAGCTACACTGTGTGCTACCTCTGCCTTCCTGTCCTATCATTTGACTGCTTCATGGACTTGCTGGTGGAGGGCAGACCTGTTGTGTGTTTGCCTTCTAATGAGTTGTCCTCTTGCGCCTGCTCTTTTCCAAAATGCTCTGTGGGGTAGACTAACTTGTAGAGACGACCCTTCGTCATAGGATTGTTCTGTTTCCTTAGAGAAAACTGCAACGTAATGCATTAGACGCGGTATCTGCAGAGAAAGAAGACTTTGCTATAGAGTGTAAAGGTTTAATAGCTATTCTTTGCCTTTATGTTTTTGCTACCCTAAGCACTGGACTGATGATGATTGTGTTTATTTTTGGCAAGATGCTAGAGCCCCTAGAACTTCCCAGGAAGTTTCTATAAAAGGGGCAGCCCACTATATCTTTTCTTCTTTTTTTTTTTTTTTTTTTTGAGACAGAGTCTTGCTCTGTCATCCAGGCCAGAGTACAGTAGTGTGATCTCAGCTGACTGCAACGTCTGCCTCCTAGGTTCAAGTGATTCTCATGCCTCAGCCTCCCAAGTAGCTGGGATTATAGGCGCCCACCACCATGCCTGGCTAATCTTTGTATTTTTAGCAGAGATAGGGTTTCACCATGTTGGCCAGGCTGGTCTTGAACTTTTGACCTCAGGTTATCTGCCTGCCTCAACCTCGCAATGTGCTGAGATTACAGGTGTGAGCCACCATGCCCAACCCCACTATATCTTTTCTTATTTGGTAAAAATATGTGAGAGTCAGCCTGTCTTCTATAGCAGTGTATTTATTTCCAATTTGAAAACAGATTTCAGCTAATGACCATGTGAACAGGTCAGGAAATGACATTGCATCATGCATTTCAGTGGCCCCCTCTGTGAGCAGTAACTTGTTGAAGCATTGAAGATGCTGTCTTTTCTCATCTTTCTTAAATACAGGATTTAGCATCTACATAAATTAGGAACAACTTCCTAAGTTTAATGAACAAAGAGAACAAGGAGGGATTCATCATGGAAAGGTTTTTAAAATAAAAAAATACATTTCTGTTGATGTGATGATCTGGTTTATAAGACTCTTGACTGCTTTTTCAAGAAAATGATACTAAATTGAGCAATACTATTAAATAGTTAATTTCCTAAAATTACTGTCTCGTTTCACCATTCTGTCCTTTTCTAGAGCTAGAGAGAGATACCTAGCTTCCTCTGCATGTCTCTAGACAGTATCTAGTGGTGAAAGCATAAGAATGAATTTGTAATAAACTTTTCCTTCCTGATAAATAGTTCATTAAACAAGTCTGATACCACAAATGGCTATGCTAAATTGCAACACATATAAATTGAGGCATGTGTGTCTGTTGATAGGGGAGTTTTTTAATTAACAAATTGGTTAATTAATTGTAAATGATCAATAAAGTTAAATGTACTTCCTAGAAGTCAGAGAATCCTCATAGTAAGTATGTAACATGATATTTATGCTACACTTACAGTACCAGATGCTTATTTTTTAACATTGTGGTTTTCCAAAAAGTGTTTTTGCTTGTTTGTTTAGCTTCTTGCTTTGGCAGATAACCCTAGAACCCAGGTGGTTGGTCCATTACATACAGATAAATAAAGAGCATCCTACTCAAGGAGAACAAAAAGGAGCCACACTATCCACACTAGAATCATAGCAATGAAAGGGCTTTTAGAACGTGGCCTCCTTAATGTTTCACCAGAGCCGCAGTTTACCAGCATTGTGGATCAGTGTAATCCCTTATGTCCTCTTCATCATAATGGAATAATAAGAAAACTGGTTTTCTTTCTAGACAATATATTGTTTTCACTTAAGGGTCTATGAATAGGTCTATAACCACAAATTTTTGAAGAACAGTAGTAACTAAAAAGAGAGAGAGAAGGCCGGGCACAGTGGCTCACACCTGTAATCCTAGCACTTGGAGAGGCCAAAGCAGACGGATCACTTGAACCCAGGAGTTCAAGACAAGCCTGGGCAGCATGACAAAACCCCTGTCTCTACAAAAAATACAGATATTAGCCAGCATGGTGGTATGCGCCTGTAGTCACAGCTACTTGGGAAGTTGAGGCAGGAGAATCGCTTGAGCCTGAGAGGTGGAGGTTGCAGTGGGCCAAGATTACAGCACTGCACTTTAGCCTGGGTGACAGAGCGAGACCCTGACTCAAAAAAAAGAGAGACATACCACCTTCATTCTAAAGCATTGTGCAGCAAAGATGCTGCAGTTCCTGTATCCTGAGCACTGTCATTTGACACTTATCTTTTGAAGAAAGTTAATCTTTAAGTAAGTGAACATTTTTTGTTGATTTGTTCTACAACCTCCCCATTTTCTAGGAACAATGCTCTCTGCTTTAGAGACCTGGTCCTCTCCCAGCGCCAACTGTGATGTTTCAGGAGGAATACCAGTCATTGCATGGGGCCTGCCAAACGCCAGAGTAGGCAAGTGACTCAGGGCAGGCCAGAGGCTTTGCAAGTGATTTTCAAATTGGGATGAGGGAAGAGGTTTTGTTCTCCAGTGGTAAAGCTGCAAGATGCTGGGCAGAAACTGTTTCTTCTTAAGCATAAAAAGCTGTGGGCTCTGTGTAAAGTCTGACCCAAAATGAGATCTAAGGAAAGGTAACAGTAGATGTCCTAATTACATTCTAATATCCTGGAAGTCAGCTGCACCCCTACCCTTTGTGAAGTTGGTTATGAATTTAGTTACAATTTAGTTATGATGCCCAATTAGTTCCTCTCCCCTGACCCCCTTAAACTACTTCAAGTTAGATTTGAAGCTAGTAGTCCTGAATTGGGGCAGTGTTTCTCTAACTTGACAATTAGCATTCCCCGAAAACGCTAATCTGAAAGATTCATTTAGATAATACAGAGATGCCTGAAATAAAGGAGTATTTGTGGATTTGATCTATTCAGTGGCTTTAGAAGCAGATAAAAGTAGTGTCCAATACTGATTCTACCATGTGACCTTGAATACATTATCATCTTTGCCTTTTTTTTTTTTTTTTTTGTAACCCCCGCTGGAGTACAGTGACACAATCTTGGCTCACTGCAACCTCCACCTCCTGGGTTCAGCAATTCTCCCACCTCAACCTCTGGAGTAGCTGAGATTACAGGCGTCTGCCACCATGCCCAGCTAATTTTTTGTGTTTTAGTAGAGACGAGGTTTCACCATGTTGCCCAGGCTGGTCTCGAACTCCTGACCTCATGATCCGCCCATCTCGGCGTCCCAAAGTGCTAGGATTACAAGGGTGAGCCACTGTGCCCAGCCTAATTATCTTCTTTGACTTTTATGTCTTTATTTGCAAAACAGAAATACCACCATGAGTAGTAGTAAGAATTCATGTGATGTTTCTGAGGGACCTGGCTCAGTGTTGATGCATTTTCATACTCAGCAAATGCATAGGCTCTCCTCCCTGCCACAACTCTCCCCAGTGTTGCAAAAGTAAAGAAATATATATGAAATACACAACAAATGCTGTGACTGTTAATTTCATAGGATTTTTCTTATTTTGTTATACTGGTTTTTATTTCTATCAAATGAAATAATTAAATTGTCTTTGTTATAAATGATCTTACATGTATTTGGTTATAAGTTATACCATATAGGATTTCATCTAAAAATTGTAATATGTTAAGCTAAAGCTTAAGTGTCTGTTGTTGCTGTGACTGATGATTATGAGGACTGATTATAAAGTTGTTGTGGGCAGGGACAGTTTTCAACTTGTTTTGTCTTGAAACCCCTGACAGTGCTAGGCATGAAGAAGCTGTGGATTTTTGTTTGTTTGCATACTACAGCCATGTTTCTTTAAATGGAGCTTGTAACTAGAAAGGTTTTCCAGAGCTTCTGAAATTTCAGGACCTGTTTTTCTGATAAGAGAAGTGAGAAATTGTATAACGTTGGCCAGTCTATGAAGGACATTCCAGGATAAGTAACTGGGAGAAGAGCTGAAAGCAGGGGCTTGGAAGAAGCAAAAGAGGAAGAACTTGCTGGAGAGAGATGGAAGACTTGAGTGGTTTGGTAGATAAAAGAATGAGGTGGTCTCTAGTGTGGGTTTTGCATTTGTTTTAAAGTATGATAAAATCTGCTGCATGATCTCAAAGAAGAAAAAGGCCTGATTCAAGTGAGTAGGGAAGATAATTTCAGAAGTAACATAGGTATCTAGGATTGAAGGCAAAATAGCTGGCTACAAAAATATTAATAAGAAATTAAATGTATTTAACTAAAATGGTTACCTCCTTTCTAAAGCATTGTTATGGGGAATACAAAAAAAGAAACCGAGTAAATGAAAGCATTAGGGCACCAGAAACTCTTTTCCCTTCTCACACCAATAGTAATAGACCCCCCAGAAACCTGCTAAAGATCCCCAAATGCATGGCTGGCAGACAGCTGTCTATGTAAAAGAGAATTGCAGGACACTAATCTTAACCTCCACAACTAAAAATGTTCTGTGGAAAGAGCAAGCTAATGTGCAAATAAATTTAAAAGTAAAGGAAGGGGGGTAAGTACGTGGCTGTCTGCATGACTTCCCACAGAAGAGACTCTGTCAAAGAGCCTGGGGAAAAGGGACAGCTCTGATAGGTACCCCAAATCTTACATGTCCTCCAGGCTTCAGCTGGCTTTGTTCATTTCCTCCTTTTTTTTTTTTTTTTTTTTGATGTAGATGTTTATTGCTATAAACTTCCTTCATAGCTCTGCTTTTGCTGAGTTTCCTAGGTTTTTGGGTTTTTTTTTTTTGAGACAGGGTCTGTCACCCACTCTGCAGTGCAGTGATGTGATCTCAGCTCACTGCAGCCTCAACCTCCCAGACTCAAGCAATCCTCCCCACTCAGCCTCCTGAGTACCTGAGACTAAAGGTGTGCACCACCAAACCCAGCTACTGTTTGATTTTTAATAGAGATGGGGTCTTGCTATATTGTTCAGGCTGGTCTCAAATTCCTGGACTCAAGTGATCCTCCTGCCTTGGCCTCCCAGAGTGCTGAAATTACAGGTGTGAGCCACTGCACCCAACTTACTCGTTCATCTTTAAAACTTTACAGTTTTAAGTAGAAATTTTGTCTAACCAACATCAATACTGTACTTTGACATCCTGGGTTAGAGACTCCCATCCAGACGTTGTTTACCCCTGGATCTAAGTCAATTTGAAAAGTCAAAATGAGTCATAACACTCAATGTTGATTTTAAGCCCATTGTTGAACTTTTTTTTTTTAAGTCAACAGTCTGGTTTATATAATAGATAATTTGCTCATTGAACATATGTATTTTGTTAGGCTAAGATTAGGAACCTAGAAGATCTTTGAAATGAAGATTAGATTTTAAAGTTATCCTGATAAGCTCTCAAGCCAGATGGCTTACATTCAGAGAGCCATTTAGGACACAGAGTTCTAATCATATGAGGGGGAAAGAACAAATAACGTATTTAAAACTATACTCAAAAGCTATACTCTGCAACTGTTATTGTCTTATCTTCTTATAGAAACAACAGGAACAATGATCTAACATCAAGCTGTTGGCTTTTTTAAATAGAGTAAACAAACATCCTTAAGTGTTTTCCTGAAAGTATGGCCGCCAAAGATAGTAGACTGATGATTGAGAACACACACTCAGAGCCACACTGCCTCGGTTCAAATCCTCTTTCTCCTGTGATTTGGCTTTGTGGCATCAAAAACATTACTTCTCTCCATGCCTCGGTTTTTTTTTTTTGTTGTTGTTTGTTTTTTTGTTGTTGTTGTTGCTGTTTTGTTTTTTTTAATCTGTAAAATAAAGATAATGGTATCTACTTCATTGGCTTGCTGTAAGGTTAAATGAGTGAATCCATGGAAGTGTTCAAGCTTAGTCTGCCATGCGCTAAGCACTCAATAAATACTGCTATTATTAGTAAAGACACTCTCCACTCTGCTGATTCTATTACTAAGTAATAGATGGTAGAAGGAAAAAAAAAAAAAGACACAGACCAAGTAGTAGACATTAACAGAGTTAAGTAGAAAAGAATATGCCACTGTTCCCAATGAACGGGGAAAAGTCTGCTATCATTGCAAATGCCACAAATACATTGACCAGATATAACAACGAATAATGTCATTGTCCCATTTTTGGAGAATAGTCTCACCACACCTAAATATAATAGAAAGATTACTTCTTACCCACTCGCCACTCCTGTTACATTCCACAACATGGCACTGACTCATGAGCAATACATATTTACGGAGTTCCTACTCTGTGCCTCATACTATGCCAGATACTTGAAATATAACGGTAAAAATATCACAGATTTCTCACAGTATAGTAGAGAAGATAATCTACACTGGTCTAAGACGTTTTCTTTACTCTCGTTTTTGAGGAGTGGTGATGGTACCAATGTTGGAAAGTTGTGGAACTTTGGGTCTACTCAAACTGTTTTCACAGGTTTTCTACTGAAGTCTCAAACTTCTGTACCATAGTTCTCCTCCTTCCCTCCCCCTCCCTTTCGTGTGTGTGTGTGTGTGTGTGTATGCGTGTGCAAGCTCATATAACACTTCCCTTCTCAGTTTGCTTTCTTAATAATAACAAAAATAATACAGGCTCACTTTAGACATTTGACTCCTTTTTTACATTAAGCATCTCTTTCTCTTAAAATCCGGAAAAATTAAACTGAAAAGGTTGGAGAAGTGTTGGAAAGTATAATCAAGCAGGAAAAACTGCCCGTAATTCCACTTATCTTAACATTTGAGGATATTCCCTTCAGATGTTTTATTTTATGCTTACTATGTAGTTCAGTGTGCTGTGTGTACATATAAATAATTTCATAGGACTATTGTGAAGATAGAATAAAGTATTTAAAGCTCTAAAGTGTGTGATAAATATCAACCATTCAATAATTGTTAGCTATCATAATTATCTTTGTTACTTTCTATATGCTGAGCATTTTTCCAAGTAATCAAAAAGTCATCATAAGCATTATTATTTAATGACAGCATACTATCCTGTAATTATGGATATACCATAGTTTACTTTTCCTTTCCTTGTATTTAAACACTTAGGATAATTTCAGAATTAGCCTATCATAAATAACACTTCCCTGAAAAATTTGTTAACATAAGTTTGTCTGTGCATTTCTAATTAGTTTTTGGAATTGATTCTTAGAACGAGAAGTACTGAGCCAAAGTGCTTGAATGTTTTCTAAGATCTTTGATGGACATATTGCCAAATCGCTTTCTAAAAATTTGGCTTACCTTTTTACTTTCACTCTTGACTAGTAATAAATTAAGGACATATGCCAGAAAAGCCTCTCAACTCTTAAGGATTGCCTTTTTAAAAAGATCATTATTTTTCCCAGAGGAAGTGGTTTATAATTTTTTTTCCCCTGAGACAGGATCTCACTCTGTCACTCAGGCTGGAGTGCAGTGGTGTGATGAGTTCCTGGGATCAAGCAATCTCACCTCAGCCTCCTGCGTAGCTGAGACGACAGGCATGTGCCACCATATGCAGCTAATTTAAAAATTTTTTTTAGAGATAGGGTCTTGCTATGTTGCCCAGGCTGGTTTCAAACTCCTGGGCTCAAGCAATCCTCCTGCCTTGGCCTCCCAGAATGCTGGGATTATAGGCATGAGCCACTGTGTACAGCCTATGATTTTTTATTTTTATTTTTATTTTTTTTTGAGACAGAGTCTTGCTGTGTCACCAGACTGGAGTGCAGTGGTACAATCTCAGCTCACTGCAACCTCCGCCTCCCGGGTTCAAGCCATTCTCCTGCCTCAGCCTCCCATGTAGCTGGGAGTACAGGCGCATGCTACCACGCCCAGCTAATTTTTATATTTTTAGTAGAGATGGGGTTTCACCGTGTTGGCCAGGATGGTCTCCATCTCTTAACCTTGTGATCTGCCCGTCTTGGTCTCCCAAAGTGCTGGGATTACAGGCGTGAGCCACCGTGCCCGGCCAATTTTTAATTAACTTTCTCTTGAATCATTTGTGTTTCTTCTTTTTAAACACATATTTTTACTTTGCCCATTTATGTACATTGAAATCCCTGCAGTTTTCTTGTAAAGTAGTGTGACTCCTTTATGTATGAAGGTATTTAATTTTTGCTGTGTCACATTTGTTCAGGTAGTTCCTTAAATTTTTTTTTCTTTCTTTTCTCCTGGTTTTAACAATTCAGATTAATTGGTGTTTTTCTAATTTTTTCCATTGCTTTTGAGCTAAGAAAATCCTCTCTATTCATAAATCCATATCTTTTCTCTTAATTTATGTTGTTAAACATTTATATTTAACTCTTCTTTTTACTTTAAGAAACAGGGTTTTGCTGTGTTACCCATGCTGGCCTCAAAAACCTGGGGTCAAATGATCCTCCCACCTCAGCCTCCTGCATAACTATAACTAAGGTTGTGGGTGTGTTCCATCATGCCTGGCTTATATTTAACTCTTTAACACCCTAGAAATATATTTTTCTTTATGGGATGAGGTAATCTCAGTATTTTCCCATGCATATAGCAGTTTTTCTTCTATTAAGTATTTACTACATTATATTATAATTATTTTTCTAAATTTTTCTTCTTTCTAAGACTTAAGTTTTCATCTTTTTAATTTTTATTCCCAGAAGGTAGCACAGTGCCTGTCACATCATAGGCAAATATTTGATAAATGAAAGAAATATACAGTTATATATAATCTGTTCGGAATTTTTTTTTTTTTTTGAGACTGAGTCTCTCTGTTGCCTGACTGGAGTACAGCAGTAGCATAATCTTGGCTCACTGGAATCTCTGCCTCCTGGGTTTAAGCCGTTCTCCTGCCTCAGCCTCCCAAGTAGCTGGGATTACAGGCACTTGCCACCATGCCTGGCTATTTTTGTATTTTTAGTAGAGACGGGGTTTCACTATGTTGGCCAGGATGGTCTTGATCTCCTGACCTCATGATCCACCACCTTGGCCTCCAAAAGTGCTGGGATTACAGGTGCAAGCAACCACACCCAGCCTGTCCTGAAAATTTTTTTTTTTTTTTTTAAAGAACGGGGTCTCGCTGTATTGCCCAGGCAGGCCTTGAACTCCTGGGCTCAAGCTATCCTCCCTCCTCTGCCTCACTAAGAGCTCAGATTACAGGCATGAGCCACAGCGCCTGGCCTGAAATATTTTTAAACGTACAAGTAATTCACCATCTATTCTTACAGATGATTTAAAAACCCTTAAGAGAGATATTGTAGAAATTTTAATTTCTAGTTAGTCTATATTTTCAGAGCATCACCAGAATGAATTGGAGTGGTCTGGCCACAAGGGAACTGCGTGAAAATAATTTCTACCTGTAAGCTCAGTTTGTGTTTTGTAGTAGGAGATGTGTCTCCCTGATAACCACACCTCTGTTCCTGCTATCTAAGCCACCCTCTTACTGCACAGTTCCCCAAACCTCTCCTACCCCACCTAAAAACAATAAATATCAACGTATGTTTTTGGCCAGGCACGGTGGCTCATGCCTATAATCCCAGCACTTTGGGAGGCCATGGCAGATGGATCACCTGAGGTCAGGAGTTCAAGACCAGCCTGGCCAACATGGCATGAAACCCCATCTCTCCAAAAAATACGAAAACTAGCTGGGCATGATGGTGGGTGCCTGTAATCCCAGACACTCAGGAGGCTGAGGCAGGAGAATCGCTTAAACCTGGGAGCGGAGGTTGCAGTGAGCCAAGATGGTGCCATTGCACTTCAGCTTGGGTGACAGAGCAAGAGATGCCATCCCAAAAAAATAAATAAATGCACATGTTTAGTGTTCAGAATACTGAAATGAACACTGTTTAAGTAATGACACTCATATGTGTTCAGACTTGACATTTCATCTGAGTTCTGTTCTCCTATTTTCAACTGCTTTCTAGACATCCACTTACCTGTACTTATCAATGGTACTTCAAACCCAACAATTTCAGAACTAAAATCCTATTCACTCTTATCTTGCTGCTTATTCTGTCTACCCATCCCTCCTCCTTTCCAACCTCAGATCATGTTTCCTACTCTGTGTTTTCTAGTTTGGATATTTTACCACCCAGTAGCCAAGATAAAAATCTCTTATTCTCTACTCCCTAACCCTGTGTACTTAATCAATCACCCTCTCTTACTGGTTTTGTCTTCACAATATCTTTCCTTTTCTCTCTCCCCTATCTTCACTACCGCTGTCCATCCTAACACCCACTGATCTGGACAACTGCCATAACCTCTTACCTGGGTGGCCTTCCAGCTTCCATTCCCCCACTTCCAACTATATCCTACTTGACTGATTTTTATATAGGGAATAGATTCCCCTCACCCCTAGAAATTCAGAGTCACTGAACTGAGAGTTGGGCTTGGGTATCTTATCTTACAGATGATTCCCATGCACACTCCTGATAAAAGACCAACGTCTGCAAGATTCCGGAGTGAGTTTTTAAAATGATGTGATAGTCACATTGGTTTTTGTCTAATATTCAGTGCTTCCCCTTTGCAATGTAAAGTTCACATCTCTTACCTTGTGATAGGACAAGCTGCTTTCACATCCTGGCTGTCCTCTACCTTTCCAGATGTGTTTCCAGCTACTCCCTTTCAGGTGTCTTTGAGTCAAATAAATACGTTAAACCTGATTTGACATGTATTTTTGGATTTTTATGCCATTTTACATACCATTTCTATCTAGGGTTCCCTTAATGCCTTTTCTGTACCTGGAAAACTCTTCTCAATAGTGCCTCCTCTCTGAGGCCTTCCTTGACTATTCTTGACACTCGTTCCTCCAGGCAGAAGTACCTGATCTTCGTCTGTGACTCTCAGCACTTGGCCTATCAGTCGTCCCTCGGTATCAATGGAGGTTGGTGCCAGGAGCCCCCACAGATATGGAAACCCAAGGATGCTCAAGTCCCTGAAGTAAAACGGCATAATATTCGCATATAACCTATGTGCATCTTCCCATACACTTCAGGTCATCTCTAGAGTACTTGTAATACCTAATACAATGCCCACACATCACTTCTTCACAAGGATTCAGTGTAGTACTCAGCACATGGTGAATTCAAGTTTTGCTTTTTGGAACTTTGTGGAACTTTTTTTTCTGAATAGTTTTCATCTGCAGTTGGTTGAACCCACAGACATGGAGGGCCGACCATACTTCATTGCTGCACTCATTACATGGCATTGTGATGATTTGTTTGCATATTTGTCTCCATCTATATACAGTTAGGTCATTGAAATAAAGATAGTCTTACTTTTATCAGTAGGCACCCAGTAACAGTGACTCTTTCCCTTTGATTAAGAAGTACCAAATTCTTGGCTGGGTGCGGTGGGTCACGCCTGTAATCCCAGCACTTTGGGAGGCTGAGGTGGGCAGATCACGAGGTCAAGAGATCGAGACCATCCTGGCCAACGTTATGAAACCTCGTCTCTACTAAAAATACAAAAATTAGCCAGGCATGGTGGCACACACCTGTAGTCCCAGCTACTTGGGAGGCTGAGGAAGCAGAATTGCTTGAACCCAGGAGGCAGAGGTTGCAGTGAGCCAAGAGCCAAGATCACACCACTGCATTCCAGCCTGGTGACTGAGACTTCATCTCAAAACAAACAAACAAAAAAGAAGTACCAGATTCTTGCCAAGTATTTTAAAAACCACCTCTACTAACTAGCAAATACCTTCTACCTATATCATCATCATCTTCTATCCCATCAAAAAAAAATGGTATGTCTTGTTAACAAAGAAGGAACCTCCCAAATTTCTGGACCAAGCGGTGGATGGTGGCCATTTTGGTATCATGAAACTCGTTAGTGCCTATACCTTGCTGAGATCTGTACCAAAGGTACATACAGAACATCTGGTGACATGCTCAAGGTATTCAGTTAGTTTTAAATGTTAAAAATCAACAAAACCAGTCTCATTAAGTTGTGCCAATTCTGTTTTTTTAAGTTTCTATAATTTGTAGCATTAATGTCTGCTCTACACCTGGAAATACTCTTTTCAGTTATGTCTTTCAAGAACCATGAAGGTTTTGTATGTTTGTTTGAGCCAGAAGTCATTTTTAGTAGTTTGTTCTTTTTTTTTTTTTTTTTTTTTTTGAGATAGGGTCTTGCTCTGTTGCCCAAAGCTGGAGTGCAGTGGTGCGATCACAGTTCACTGCAGCCTTCACCTCCCAGGCTCAAAGGGTCCTCCCACCTCTGCTTCCTGAGTAGCTAGGACTGCAGCACATGCCACCATGCCAGACTGATTTTTATTTTTTATTTTTTTGAGACAGGATCTCACTCTGTCACCTAGTCCGGAGTGCAATGGCACAATCTCAGTTTACTGCAGCCTTGACTTCCCTGGGCTCAGGTGATCCTCCCACCTCAGCCTCCTGAGTAGCTGGGACTATGGGTGTGCACAACCATGCCAAGCTAATTTTTGTATTTTTTTGTAGAGGTGGAGTTTCACTATGATAGCCAGGCTCGTCGCGAACTCCCGGGCTCAAGCCATCCACCTGCCTTGGCCTCCCAAAGTGCTAGTTTTACAGATTTAAGCCACTGCACCCAGCCAGCAGGCTAAATTTTATTTTAAAGTTTGGGGAGACAATGTCTCACTATATTCCCAAGGCCATGTTGCACTTTTTAAGAATACATCCGAGCTGTTGGCTTTCATGGTGAGTTGTGGTCAAGACCTTTAAGTTTGCAAGTGCTTCTTTCATTTTAAACTGCAGACATATACCTGTCTCTCTAGCAAAACATGTTAGGAGTTCAGAAAGACTATGACATTTGGGGGTCAGTTACGATTCCTTTATAGTTTATGATATAACCATTACTGTCTGGTTTTGAATATTAGAG
Source organism: Cebus imitator (assembly GCF_001604975.1). Lineage (NCBI taxonomy): Eukaryota > Metazoa > Chordata > Mammalia > Primates > Cebidae > Cebus > Cebus imitator. The sequence goes on along the minus strand of NW_016107316.1, from coordinate 17,011,947 downwards.
AAGAGGCTTTGATATTTGTGCTATAATTGCTGAACATGATATATACCGAGAGATATTGATGATGATAAAGATGTTTGTGGTATCAGACCAAACAAGTTGTAACAAATCATGAAATTTTATTGCATGGATTTATGTTCTAGGAATTAGAATTTTTTATTCTCATTTTTTCTCTGAAAATACCAGAAAGGAAATTGAATGCAGTTATATCTTTAATATTGAAATATAGCAGGTGGCTCACACCTATAATCCTAGCACTTTGGGTGGTTGAGCCGGGAGGCTCACTTGAACTCAGAATTTCAAGATCAGCCTGGGCAACATAGTGAGACTTTGTCTCTATTATTTGTTAAAATTTAAAAATATATATATAGCAAGTAACTGTATTCTGTAAGCAACATGAAATGTCTTTATCTTCTTTTGGAAATAGACTGCTAATAATATTACATTAAAGAAGAAAAGCCCATTCTGTTTCCAGGACCAGAAAGCTGTTGTGCTGGATTTGATTCGTTCATAGGGATCGTCTCTTTGTTTCAGTTGGACAATTGACATAAAAGAACCTGCAAAAATATGAATTTAAGACTGAATGTAAGCTAATCTCTGTGTTCACTTCCATCATTAATCAACCTAAAACAATTGATTAATTGATTATAACTCAGCACAGCCACTAGCATTAATAGGCTTGGAAGTTTGGGGCACCATTGGATATCTATCTGAAGACAGGTAGTCAGATAAATAACTTGGAATTGACTTCTAGCCCAGAGAGGCGTATTTCAATTCTAAATGTCTTTCTTAGAGACGTGTCACACAAAGAGAGGAATGTAGAACCATAAGCATAGTACTATGGCTTAAAAATCAAGAGCCCTAAATCTGTTCTCTGCAAATTACTTTCCATCTCGGATCCTCTGCTTTAAATGAAAAAAGTCATTTTTAAAAATCCCTACATAGAAATGCAATTGATTTAAGAAGAAAAAAAAGGAGTGCAAAGATAGATGGAGAGAGGAAGAGATCCTTCTTTAACCTCTAGGTTCCTTGGCTCTCCCCGAAATATTTCCCCTTGAGCTTTTATTTGAAAGTACTGTGAAACCTGCATAACAAAAAGCTGTGATCCCTTAATATTCACCAAGAATTACTGAGTATAACCTCTCCAGAAACGGTTTACACAATTAACTGTCCTTAAACGGAAGGAGAAACCAGAAGGTAGTTAGTTCCCAAGCACCTAAATATGAGAGAAGGACTTTCAGCTTCACTTTTATGCTTTTGATGGACAAATCTGAGAAGTATAATCATGCATAACTTAACAGTGGGGGATACATTCTGAGAAATGCGTTTTTAGGAAATTTTGTGTTAATATCTTAGAATGTACTTACACATACCTAGATGGTTTATCCTGCTGCATACCTAGGCTACACCATACAGCCTAGGTATGAGGCAGGCAAAACGACCTAGGTTTGTGTAAGTATACTCTATACATGTATGTAGCCTCCTCGGCTACAAACCTGTAGACATGTGACTGTACTGAATACTAGAGGCAGCTGTTATACAAGGGTATTTGTGTATCTAAACATAGAAAAGGTATAGTAAAAATACAGTATTATAATCTGTTATAATAATATGTGGTTTGTCATTGACCTAAACATCATTATGCGGCACATGACTGTACTTCTTCCAGTTTAAAAGAGGAAGTGAGAGATTTTCCACAAGTATTTAGCAATAGTCATGTGGTTCCGGATGAAAGACAGAAATGTTTTGTAGCTGAACCTGGTAGGGAGGGAGAGGGCTTGAGGAATAGCTGGAAGGCAAGATACTAGGCTCCTTTTGAGAAGCTTGAATTCATTCCTTTAGGACTTTCACAAGAAGGAGAAATGGACAGACCTGAGTCCAGAAAACCTGCAACTAAAGACAAATTACCAAAAGTGCTAACCTTCAAGTTTAAATTTGGATTAGTGGTTATAAAAGACATCATTCTAATTAGACTATAGGTGCAAAATTTGGATTTGTTGTTAAGATTCTAGTAGATAATTAATAAAAGTTTCTTCCAGAGTCTTATTTTTGAATGAGGTATTTAACAGTTTGTTTTGGTTAAAAGTTTACAAACTAAGTCTGAGGGAAAGCAGTGAGCTATAACCAAATCTCAGGAACAGCATGCACCTCGATGCTATGACCTTTGTCATATGCAATGAATGCCAGACACCTAGTCATCTTGTACCTCAAAGGTAGAGAAATTCACTAAGTGGCAGAATTTAAATTTTTATGTACTAAAACTACAAAGCAAAAGCCACCGAAGTTACGCCCTGTAGTAGTGTGTTTATAATCAGTTGCTTCTGGCACCCACCGCTCAGTGGTCCTGTGGCTTTGTGAGTGAGAACCTCCTTTGCTGAATTTACTTAGGCCTGAAGTATCGATTTCCACTCCACTCCCCATGGGTCCCACTGTGCTTATCGCAAATGATGGTTGGTCCCTTTGGTCTTATCACCCTTATCGGCGTTTCCCTTGTTTCCCCTAGTTGGTAATTATTAATAATAAGGTAAATGTCTTTTCTTTCAGTCCTCCTCGCCCCCTGACTAATATGAATGACACCGTGGTTAGCCACATGTCCTCTGGAGTGCCCACTCCCACCAAGAGGTATGTATGTCTTGTGCCTTCGACTTCAGTATTGGCCTCTGCTACTGATTTGCAATGCACTCGTCAGAAATGAGGCCTGAGAAGCACATTGTTCCACAGGGCAGAAAGGACTGGTTTGCTTTCTCTTCCTTTGCCCGTCTTTTAGTCTTAATTTCTACTTTTTATTTTCCTTTTTTTCCCTCACTGACTCACAAATATAGCAATTGAAGTTTGGCTTTCAGTGGTGCCTCAGGTGGAAACTTCATTTGTGACAAGAAGTGATGACAGTGTCAGAGGCGATTAGGCATGTTTCAGATCTGTTTTTTAACCTTAAACAATATTTTGATAGTCATGAGTTTCAACTGTTTATTTGCCTTTGAATTCTTTAAGTGTCAAAGATCATTTTTGCTCTTCGATTAGACTATATAAATTGAATGAATCCCTTATAAAATTTAATCCTAAATCATTCTGTGTACGATTTATAAATATTTAAGTTGAAAAGCCTGAGTTGTCTCTTTCAGTTATGCAAGGAGTTTGCTTTAGGGTCCTTCAAGGAATGAGCACTGTGTACTTCTTTCTCCTCTTTATTTAATTTGCTCTTCTCCCAAATTCTCTCAGGCAGGACTTAAAAGAGCTATATAAAATGGCTTTCTATTTGGTATAAGCTGTTCCATGACCAGAGCAATGCAAAAACTCCCTCAAGGGCACGGCCATTAAGGAATTCTTTCTAACAGTCATCACTCAAAAACAAGAAAACCACAAAGACATTCCAGCCCACCCCCTTGTCCTTCCTGGAAAAAAAACACTTTGTGCCATATGTACCGATTGCTTTGGATTAATTTAGCTATAGAAACACTATAGAAGTTTTGACTTAATATATAGTGCTTAAGACCCATGATGTTTGTTCCTATTGGCTAGAACTCCTAGGGCATTGTTTCTCAGACTTGACTGATGAGAAGAATCATCTGGGTCCCTTGTTAAAAACAGATTTCTGGGACAACATCAGACCCAGTGAATTGGAATTTCTAAAGATAGGATCATGAGAAGCTACATTTTTATTCCAGCTGATTCTTATCATCAAGCAAGTTAGGGCAATAGCCTGACAAGGAACCTAACGAGTAAAGTGTAGAATTACCTGAAGAGAGAAGTTAGGGACTTAATAAACCAGAGTGGCTTGAAAATACATTACCCGCATGGAGACTCAGGACCTGTCCAGGTAAGAGTGCTTACCTTCAGCCTTGTTAGGGCACTTCCAGCAGCGAGACAGTCGTGCCACTGTTTCTGGGCAGAGCCGAGTGGTGTAGGGCACCAGAGCGTGGACTCTTGGCCAGACTCTGTCTGAGTTTGAATCCTGGTTCTTTGCTGACCTTGAAATGTTCTTGTTGTCCTTTTTTTTTTTTTTTTTTTTTAAAGACGTGGCCTCTCTCTCTGTCGCCCAGGCTGGAGTGCAGTGGCCCAGTCTCAGCTCACTGCAACCTCCGCCTCCCAGGTTCAAGTGATTCTTCTGCCTCAGCCTCCCGAGTAGCTGGAAGTACAGGCGCCTGCCACCACACCTGTCTAATTTTTGCATTTTTTTTTTAATAGAGGTGGGGCTTCACCATGTTGGCCAGACTGGTCTCAAACTCCTGATCACAAGTGATCCAACCACCTTGGCCTCCTAAAGTGCTGAGATTACAGACGAGAGCCATTGCACCCAGCCTTGTCTTCAGGTTTTTTTCTAAAATGGGGACAAAAATAATATCTACCTTTTGGGGTTTATGTGAGGATTTAATGTATTATTTTTATGACTTAGGAAGCTGGAATGTGAGAGCAAGTGAGGAAGAGACAGAGTGATTTACCAGTAATGCCCTCTCAAGCAGGAAAGGAATTTTTATGGACGAATACAAAGCAATTAAGCCTGTCCCACCTACCTAGATATTATGATAACCCTTGATGTCCTTGGACTTGAGTTCTTTATGTTAAACACTCATAGAATGCAAACCCAGACTCTAAATCAAAGATATTTCCATTTCAAAACCAGGCAAATAAGGTAGATTATTCAAAGAATTCAGGTCATAGTTTTCATGCATAAGAATTATAAGAATACCATCTCATTCAGTAGCATTTCCCATCTGAAATCTTCTCATCATTTACTAGTTCTGTCACCTAAGTTACCTGAGTACATGAGGGTGTACACTTAGGTGCCTGGTGACAAGGGGTACCATGTGTCATATGTGCTGCATTCAGTGACCATGGCTGAATATAGCTGCCAGAGGCTGTTAGAAGGAGTACGGCTTTCTGGACAATGTTTTATTGCTTGAGAAAATTAAAGGGAGCAGTAATAATCAGAGCCACCTCTGTAGAGGACTAACCTTTAGGCTTGCTGTGTTACACCCCCAGGCATAATTGTAAGTGGCCAGCTGTGATTGCCAGTCACAAAATGATATCTGTCATTTTTGAAAGCTGCTTCAGATAATCTATAGCCTGGATTAAGATTTCATCTTGGTTGGGCGTGATGGCTCACACTTGTAATCCCAGCACTTTGGGAGGCCGAGGCAGGCAGACCACGAGGTCAGGAGATAGTGACTATCCTGGCTAACATGGTGAAACATCGTCTCTATTAAAAATATTTTTTTAAAAATTAGCCGAGCATGGTGGCACACACCTGTAGTCCCAGATACTCAGGAGTCTGAGTCAGGAGAATCACTTGAACCTGGGAGGCGGAGGTTGTAGTGAGCCAAGATGGCACCACTGCCCTCCAGCCTGGGTGACAGAGAGAGACTCCATCTCAAAAAAAAAAAAAAAGATTTCGTCTTAAAGTCAGCATTTCAGCCAGCACCTCTTTCCGGATGGAATTAGCCCACCCTAGAAGTAGTTATCATAAACCATCCAAGGTCTGACCAGCAGACCAAAGGCAGCCAAAGCGCAGACCAGAAAAGAAGGTTGAACTCTGACTGATCAAGAAGCACAATTACGGGCCGGGCGCGGTGGCTCGCTCCTGTAATCCCAGCACTTTGGGAGGCCGAGGCGGGTGGATCACGAGGTCAAGAGATCGAGACCATCCTGGTCAACATGGTGAAACCCCGTCTCTACTAAAAATACAAAAAAAAATCAGCTGGGCATGGTGGCACATGCCTGTAATCCCAGCTACTCAGGAG
>NW_016107316.1:16975326-17005365 GCF_001604975.1 Cebus imitator | reverse complement strand
AATTAAACAGACAAAAAAAAAAGGTGCTTATAAGTGACATAATTACATTTAAAAACAAACAAGAATAAATCTTTTCAAAGCTTTAAAACATAGGCTTACAACAGAGTGAGACCCCTCCCCTGTCTAATTTCCTCCCAGGCCTGCCTGCGTCTAGACCTCTTTTTCCCCAAGGTTCAGAATGTAAATTGTGTTCTACTCCTCTGCACTGTTCTACTATTTTAAGTCGCCTTCTATTCAGATGAATATGGAAAATGATGCTAATGTTTTTTTATTTGTAAATGTCTTCTAAAGCTTTAGCTGTAATTATTTATGGATACTTAAAGCTTAACAATTCTGTGGGAATTTCATATAACTATGGAAGTAACAAAAACCTTCAGTATGCAACTCTGTGCTTTGTGCCTTTGGTTGGTATATTAATATTACATCTCCTTAGTTTCAAGTATTAACATCGAAACTTAAAAGGCAAAACCCACAAAGCAAAGGCAAAAAGCAGAAAGGGAAGGGCAGGAGAGTACACAGATCACGAAAGCAGCTGGAATGTCCCCAGGTGGCCCTCCTCTTCCAAGCTGCGCCTCCGTGTGCCGCCTCACTCCCTGCCACTGTGGGACAGCTGCTCCCAAGCTGCTGACGGCTCCAGACACACACCTGTCTACAGTCTTGCCTCTCCAGGGGTTGTGCTTTTTCTCCCTTGGATTAGAAAAATGCAAGGAAGGATTCTTGTGTCCTGGATTGCATTACTGCCCATCCTTGTGTGTATGTGAGGGGCCATGCCCATTAGACCTAAGGCATCAGAGCAGAGAGAGAAACATTTCCCCCAAAGAAGGGGATACTGTCATGAAAAGATGCTGAGGTAGGAGAAACGCTTGAGCCTAGGAGTTTGGGGCTGCAGTGAGCTGTGATCATGCCCATGAATACCCACTGCACCCTTTCCTCTCAAAAAATAATAACAAAGGTCGTTAGCAGAGCATGGTTTTCCTACCTAGCACGTAATTGTGTGCACACATGCACATACACAGACCTTCCCGTACACATTTCCACTTCCAGAATTTTCCTTCATCACATAAGGCAGCCATCCACGTGTAACTGCTGATGCTCTCGCACTTGTCCTGGGAGTCTTAGCCACCTCTGGTGGAAGGGACAACATTCAGGGTATCCAGTTTATACCCATTCATCTGAACCAGGCCTAGGTATGTCTTTTGTGATCCATTAACCCATTAAACCATGAACCAAGTAATGCATTTTGAACACCCACACACTCTGTATACAAAGGTAAAGATCTGCAAATAGGATAATTGCAAATTAAAGACATAGGGAAAAGGAAAGTAACAGCATGGCATATTAAGCCACATTTGCAGTTTCATCCTGAAACACCACTAAAATGACAGTGAAGGGAGTTTTTTTAAGTAAAAACTTGCAAGTACAAAGAAAAATGGAAGAGGAAACAATGGCAACAAAATTTTGGAAGCAGCCAAGCAAATGGATGAGTGGTAATGAACTTAACAGAGAAAACTGGAACATAGAGGCTGAAAGTAAGAGAAGCCCAGAAGAAAGCCAACCCCAGGAATTAGAACACTCTGGAAACACAGATTCGGAATGATTGGCTTATTGTCCCTGGAGAAGGTAGAAGGACTCAGGAATTACAGCTATGGGCTTCTCTTTTCCGTGGCTTCTGAAAAAAACTGTTTTATGTATTATATCACACCTCCCTTTGCATAGATGTGTTTTAGGAGAGGTCTCTTTTTCCCCTAACACCTCACCTTTATTTCTCTTAACAAATAAAATAATATTCTCTCAAAAATAGAAATAATTCTTTGTATTCTGTTTTGTTCAGTTGTTGATAATGTATTGACTTGGGACCTAATACCATCTTTGGATGGGAAACTGGTAAATATTACAACCTATAATTCTGAGTAGTCCTAATTGCTAGCACTTTTAGGGAAGGGTGAGATTTTATCATAGTGTATTTACTTTAATTTATACCTCATAAGAAAGAAAAGCAATTTTTAAAAATCAGAAAATGCCACAGTATAAATATTATTTCTGAATTGTAGAAACATGGCTGAATTAAGAGATGGGTTGCAATATAATAGTACTCGCATACCTCAGAGACACTGCGGGCTTGCTCCCAGACTGTCGCAATCAAGTGAATATTGCCATCAAGTGAGTTATACAAACTTTTAAATTTCCCAGTACATGTAAAAGTTTTGCTTATACTATGCTATAGCCTCATAAGTGTGGAATAACAGTATGTATTTAAAAAGTACATACCTTAAAAAATATTTAATTGCTAAAAAGTGCTAATGATCGTCTAAGCCTTCAGCAAGTCCTAATCTTTTTGCTGGTGGAGGGTCTTGCCTCAGTGCTGATGGCTGCTGACTAATCAGGATGGTAGTTGCTGAATATTGGGATGGCTGTAGCAAATTCTTAAAATAAGACAGCAATGAAGCTTGTCCCCTCGGATGACTCTCCCATTCATGGAAGATTTCTCCTGTAGCATGTGATGCTGTTTGATAGCATTTTACCCACAGTAGAACTTCTTTCAGAATTGCAGTCAGTTCTCTTAAACCCTGCCACTGCTTTGTCAACTAAGTTTATATGATATTCTAAATCCTTACTGTCATTTCAACAATGTTCACAGCATCTTAACCGGTAGATTCCATCTCAAGAAACCCCTTTCTTTGCTCATCCATAAGAAGCAACTCCTTACCTTTTCAAGTTTTATTATGAGATGGCAGCAATTCAGTCACGTCTTCAGGCTTCACATCTAATTCTAGTTCTCTTGTTTTTTCACCCTATCTTCAGTTACTTCCTCTACTGAAGACTTGAACCCCTAGAAGTCCAGGAGGGTTAGAATCAACTTCTTCCAAACTCATATTAATGTTTATTTTAACCTCCTTCTATGAATCACGAATGTCTTTTAATGGCCTCTAGAATGGTGAATCCATTACAGAGGTTTTCAATTTATGTGGTAGCTATAGTCTTACAAAATGTATTTCTTATATAATAAGACTTGAAAGTCAAAGCTACTACTTGGCTGGGTGCAGTGGCTCACGCCTATAATCCTAGCACTTTGGGAGGCTGAGGCAGGTGGATCACCTGAGGTCAGTAGTTGAAGACCAGCCTGACCAACATGGTGAAACCCCATCTCTACTAAAAATACAAAAATTAGCTGGGCATGGTGGCACACACCTGTAATCCCAGCCACTTGGGAGGCTGAGATAGGAGAATCGCTTGAGCCCAAGAGGTGGAGGTTGCAGTGAGCCGAGGTTGTGCCATTGCACTCCAGCCTGAGTAACAAGAGTGAAACTCCATCTCAAAAAAAAAAAAAAAAATTGCTTCTTGATCCATGGGCTGCAAAATGAATGTTGTGTTAGCAGGTGTGAAAACAACATTCATCTCCTTGTATGTCTTTATCAGAGCTCTTAGGTAACCACATGCATTGTGAATGAATGAGTCATAAACCATGCTGTAAACAGATATGCTGTCATCCAGGCTTTATTGTTCCATTTATGGAGCACAGGCAAGGTAAATTTAGCATAATTCTGAAAGGCCCTAAAATTTTCAGAATGGTAAATGAGCATTGGCTTCAAGTTAAAATCACCAGTTGCATTAGCCCCAGCAAGAGAGTGAGCGTGTCCTCTGAAGCTTTAAAGCCAGGCATTGCCTTCTCCTCTCTAGCTGTGAAAGCCCTAGATGGCATCTTCTTCCAATAGAAGCCTGTTTCATCTCATTAAAAATCTACAGTTCTCGGTAGCTGCTTTCAGTGATCTGAGCTAGATCTTCTGGACAACTTGCTGCAGCTTCTCCATCAGCACTTGCTGCTTCACCTTGTGCCTTCATGCTGTGGAGATGGTTCTTTCCTTAAACTTCATGAACCAACCTCTCTTAGCTTCTAGCTCTTCTGCAGTTTGCTCACCTCTGTCAGCCTTCATAGAATTGGAGAGAGTTAGGGCCTTCCTGGATGAGACTTTGGCTTAAGGGAATGTGATGGCTGGTGTGATCTATCCAGGCCACTAAAACTTTATATCAACAATGAGACTGTTTTGCTTTCTTATCATTTCTGTGTACAGTGGAGTAGCACTTTTAATTTTCTTCAAGAGCTTTTCCTTTGCATTCTATAGCTTGGCTGTTTGGCACAAGAGGCCTCACTTTCAGCCTGTCTCAGCTTTTGACATGTTTTCCTCACTAAGCTTAATTGTTTCTAGCTTTTGATTTAAAGTGAGAGAGATGCAACTCTTCCTTTCACTTGAACACTTAGGCATCATAGTAGTGTTATGAATTGGCCTAATTTCAATATTGTTATGTCTTAGGGAATAGGGAGGCCTGAGAAGAGAGAGAGAGTTGGTCAATGAAACAGTCAGAACACAAATTGATTGATTAAGTTGGCTATCTTATGTAGGCATGGTTGGTGGCACACCAAAACAGTTACAATAGTAACACCAAAGATGGCTGGTCACATATCACCACACACAGATATGATAGTAATGGAGAAGTTTGACGTATTGCTAGAATTACCAAAATGTGGCACAGAGACACCAGGTGACCACATGCTGTTGGAAAAATGGCACCAGTGGCCTTGCTCAACTCAGGGTTGCCACAAACCTTCAATTTGTAAAAAGCATGATAAAGCAAAGCACAATAAGACAAGATATGCCTGTATTAAAATGGCTTTTTCACTGGGTGACAAGGTAAAGAGTTTATCTTGTTATCTGCAGAATACAGAAGAATGACCAAAATCACTATTTTTTGTTTGTTTAAGACAAAAAAAAAGTTGGGGGAAACTAAGAAAGGGAAGAAAATGAAAGTGATCAAGTCAGAAACTATCCATGTATGGACTCAGTGCACTATTCTCTTCCTCCCTGTGAAATGAGAAAAACAGAGTTTGTTAGAAAAGCAACAATTAATGAGGGTTTCAGCAAACAACTTAGGAGGCTCTCACCAAGTCAACACAAGAATAGTTTTTTTTCTCCTGCGTTTTTTTTAGACAGAAAAGCAGAGTAAATTGAAAATTAACACATAATCTTAGAGAACTGCAGGGTCCTTGGTGTTGGCAGATGTCCAAAGCCTGTCTGACAGCCTGGGCAGACTGCCAGTTTTCAGCTGCTTCTGGGTTGGGATTAGATTCCATTTCCAATCAAGCATTTAAGGTAAGACTTTCACTAGTTTTAACTCAGATTAGTACAAACAGAAAGTTTGAGTATTTCCAAGTCCGTACTTAAATACCTTAGTGTGAAAAATAGAAGCTGACAGAAGCATAGTAAGTAATAGTTTGTTTTTTCTCATTGGACTGAGGCTTGAGGTCCTCAGCGTGACCAAGCATCACATCCATCATAGACTGTCGGCAGAGCCAAGTGGAAGGAGCAGGTTTGGGGAGAAAGATTGCGAGTGCAGTGTTGTCGTGTTCAGATTGAGATGCTTGTGGGGTGCTGGGAGTGAAGACAGGCTTTGTAAATTTTGGATGTGGGTGGGGCCAGGAAAAGTGGGGGTAATTTTCAGATTTCTTCCTGGCTTGGGTAAAGGGACCTTTCATCAAAACACGAGAGGAGGATTTGTGCCCGAAGGAGAAGGTTGGGAACCAGACCATCGTTTTTGTCATCCAGATTCTTCCAGTGAATCTCACATTCACACCAGCAAAGGGGATACGGATACTTAGACCCAACAAATGACCAGTAGAACCTAAGATGTATACATGGCACATACTGCTTTTCAATCTAGCAGCCCCCGCAGCATACTCTCTCCCTCTCTCACTATATAATGTCTCTGTGTCTCTCTGTTTCTGGAACACACATGAACACACACTTTTTAAAAACACATTTTTATACACACATGCTTTGGGGCTTTTCACTTAAATACTTTTTTGACCTTATCTCCTAAGAAGCTGACTCAATGTAGCTGCTATGGTCAAACAATGGTGATGAACCACAGCCTGGCTCATAGAAGTAACATTTCTGAATGCTGGAATTCCCCTGATGATCCAGCCTAGACCTACTATGTTTAACCAGAGATTTTTTAAATTCCTCTTAATATCAAACTATTAAAATATTTCAGCTCACTTCACCTAGTAAAGCAAACACTTAAAGCAAATCAGTGCTGTGGTATAGTTCTCAACTTTTTCATGGATCCTACTGGGGAATCTCTAGTCGACTCCCCACTTCACCCCTAATTTAGTCTTTTCTTTGCAACCACAGGGGTTTTTCTGAAATGCAAATCTGGTTATGTTATTACACGGATTAAAAGTTTCCAGCAGCTCTTCTTTGCTACAGCACTGTCTAGTAGCATGGAAATGTTCTGTGCTAACTAGTAATGGGAGCCAACTAGCCACATGTGTCTGTTGATTACTTGAGATGTGACAGAGAAAATGAATTGTTAATATTATTGAGTGATTAATTGATTGATTGAAATGGAGTTTTGCTCTTGTTACCCAGGCTGTAGTACAGTGGCGTGATCTCAGCTTACTGCAACCTCCGCCTCCCGGTTTCAAGTGATTTACCTGCCTCAGCCTCCCGAGTAGCTGGGATTATAGGCATGCGCCACCATGCCTGGTGAATTTTTGTATTTTTAGTAGAGACGGAGTTTCACATATTGGCCAGGGTGGTCTCAAACTCCTGACCTCAGGTGATCTGCCTACCTCAGCCTCCCAAAGTGCTGGGATTACAGGCATGAGCCACTGTACCCAGCCTAATTTTATTTTATTGGAGTGAATTGGAATTTAAATAGCCACATGTAGCTGATGGCTACACAGTTCTACAGGCTAGAGCCCTCATTCTTCTCTGTGGCTTACAAGACCCTTGTTTCTGAGCTGACCCTTGCCAGCCCTTCCAGCCTGACCTCATCCCACTCTTTCTTCTCAGCATCCATACTCAGAAGCACTTGGACCACTCACAGTGCCCAGGCAGGTGGCTGCACATGCCACTTCTCCCTGAAGGGCCTCCCTACCCTTTTCACCTTTGTTCTCTCCTCTTTGTCATCTAATTCTTTCTTCTTATCTTAGCTCTGATTCCTCCAGGAAGTGTTCCCTAACACCCTAAAACTATACTATGTGATCTTCTGTGAGCCGCAGCATCTGGTACGTATCATAGTATCGTAGTAGCTGTTTGTTTGATGCCTTTCTAGACTACAAGCTCTTTGAGGGTGTAAACTCCCCAGGCTTTAGCCAAAAACAAATTCTGTCTCTCAAAATCTTCTTGCTGCTGTTTGCCTCTTAATTAGTTCTTTCTCTGCTAGGAAAGGGATTTTCTTTTTCAGTTATTTCAAATAAATCACATAGCACTGCCTGCTTATTCCATTCAGAGCAGAGAAATAAAACAGAAAACTATTATTCCTCTGTTTTATACATATCATGTGTAAATATAAACTACATTGCCTTTCACATCACTATCTAGTAGGAAGTTTAATCGATGACTAGAATTTTATGTACAAGCATTGATTGATCATGGGTCCTTAACCTCATTGAGCTTATTTACTCAGGAGAAAACATAAATGGGGGGGTTGGGAGGGAAGAAAGTGGAAGGATTAGATACGTTTTATTGTTCAATATGATATTTATTTGGTAAAGATTTTGATGCCGGCCAGTTGCGGCGACTCACGCCTGTAATCCCAGCACTTTGGGAGGTCGAGGCAAGTGGATCTGGATCACTTGAGGCCAGAAGTTCGAGACCAACCTGGCCAACATGGCAAAACCCTATCTCAACTAAAAACACAAAAATTAGCTGGGCATTGTGGTGCACACCTGCAGTCCCAGCTACTCAGGAGGCTGAAGCAGGAGAATTACTTGAACCCGGGAGAGGAAGATTGCAGTGAACCAAGACTGCACCACTGCACTTTAGCCTGGGTGACCGAGTGAGTGAAACTCTGTCTCAAAAAGAAAAAAAAAAAGATTTTTCATGCATTTCATGTTGGGAAAGAGGTCATTTGACAAATTTAGATAGATAGCAGCACCACCACTACTTCATCATGACGAGACCCTGCCGGGTAGAGAGGCACAGGAAAGGTGAGAGGTGGGGAGCAGTTCTTAGCCCCCTATCACTCCAGCTCCTTCATTCTGCCCATAACCTGGCTGCGCCAGAGAACCTATAGAGAGCCTGGCATGTCATTGGGCTTATTTGTCTCTCTCACAGGTTTTCATTGGACAGCACTATTTTTTCTCATTAGCTTGTAATACAGTGAGGGCACAGATTATTTTCTTTCCCCTAAACAGAGTTGATTGCATCAAGCCACATCCAATGAGACAGTGAGCTGTTGGAAGGATGCTTTTCCTGTACTTCCTTGCCCTTTGTGTAGGCTATAGTCCTTCGAGGAGAGATAATCCAGTTGGGGAGTGTCCTTACATTCTGTAAATCCATCTCTTCCACTCTAATGCCTGACATTGTGTATTTTTTTTTTTTTTTTTTTTTTTTTTTTTTTTTTTTTGGTTTTTTTTTTTTTTTTTTTTTTTTTTTTAGTGATGGAGAGAAAAGGAACTTAATTTGCTCTGAGAATTATTGATGGTGTGCTGTAGGATCACATGTTAGAGAAGAGTAACATTTCTTGCCCCGTGGATCTGAGAGTCTTAGTCAGGCATTTAGAACCCGGTTAATATGTTTAGTACACATTCGTGCATGTGTTTATACGGATAAACATCAGGCCTCTGTTTATGTTGATGTAACAGGACACAGCTTTACACACTGTGATCCTAAGTTGTTGTCTTCAGGCCAGGCACAGTAGCTCATGCCTGTAATCCCAGCACTTTGGGAGGCCAAGGCAGGTGGATTACCTGAGGTCAGGAGTTCAAGACCAGCCTGGCCAACATGGTGAAACGCTATCTCTACTAAACATACAAAAAATTAGCCGGGTGTGGTAGGTAGTGCCTTTAATCCCAGCTGCTTGGGAAACTGAGGTGGGAGAATTGCCTGAGCCTGGGAGGTGGAGGTTGCAGTGAGCTGAGATTGCACCACTGCATTCCAGCCTGGGCGCAACAGAGACTCAATCTCAAAAAAAAAACAAAAAAAAAACACTTTTTAAAGGAAGACAATAAAATCAAGACACTCAACAATGCAGCGTTTATCATGTCCAGCAGCTAATAAAAAATCATATAAGAATCTGTTCTGAAATGTGCTACTTTCAGTGCTAATCCCTAGTCTGCATCCACTTTCCTAGCATTTCCTTGCTAAAGTCACTGATTATTCCAGGTATTCAGGTTTTCACTGGAATATTTTTTCTGCTGCTTTGGTGGTTCCTACAGATTTCTCCCACTGTGTCAGAACTACTGACATTTCTCCAAACTTCAGGACTTTCCAGAGTCGGAGAATTGTCTTATAATTTACTGTTAGAATCAGCTGGCCTTCCACATTTGTTGTGGAGGACACAGAAATGCTTTTCTTAGCTTCTCACTCAGCACATCTAATGGAGCTTCCATGTGGGATCTTCCTTGAAGCTATTTGGTCTGTTTGAAGTTGTGGAGGCCAGGCTGTGTGAAAGGTGACAGTGGTCTTTTCTTCTCTTAGCCTTACATTTCAGTGGATGATAAAGGGAAACATCAGCTAGATTGATTTTTTTTTTTTTTTTTTTTGAGACAGAGTTTTGCTCTTGTTGCCCAGGCTGGAGTGCAATGGCGTGATCTCGGCTCACCGCAACCTCTGCCTCCTCTGTTTAAGTGATTCTGCTGCCTCAGCCTCCCCAGTAGCTGGGATTTCAAATATACAAAATGTTTTGTATTTTGTAAAAATACAAAATAAAATTTTGTATTTTTAGTAGAGATGACGTTTCTCCATGTTGGTCAGGCTGATCTCGAACTCCTGACCTCAGGTGATCCGCCCACCTTGGCCTCCCAAAGTGCTGGGATTACAGGCGTGAGCCACCACACCCAGCTGGTTTATTTTTATTTTTTAGGTACAGGGTCTTGGTCTGCTGCCCAGGCTGGAGTGCAGTGATACAGACATGGCTCACGGCAGCCTCAAACTCTTGGGCTCAGGCAATTCTCCCACCTCAGCCTCCCAAGTAGCTAGGACCATAGGCATATTGCCACCACACCAGGCTGAATTTTTTTTTCTTTTTTAAATAGAGACAGGGTCTCAATGTGTTACCCAGGCTGGTCTCAAACTCCTGTCCTCAAGTGACCTCCCACCTTGGCCTTCCAAAGTGCCAAGATAGATTGAATTTCAGATTGAAAATGACAAAGACGGGCCGGGCGCGGTGGCTCAAGCCTGTAATCCCAGCACTTTGGGAGGCCGAGGCAGGTGGATCACGAGGTCAGGAGATCAAGACCATCCTGGTCAACATGGTGAAACCCCGTCTCTACTAAAACTACAAAAAATTAGCTGGGCATGGTGGCGCGTGCCTGTAATCCCAGCTACTCAGGAGGCTGAGGCAGGAGAATTGCCTGAACCCAGGAGGCGGAGGTTGCGGTGAGCCGAGATCGCCCCATTGCACTCCAGCCTGGGTAACAAGAGTGAAACTCCGTCTCAAAAAAAAAAAAAAAAAAAAAAAAAAATGACAAAGACTCCTGAACTCCTCTCAGATATTGGCATGGTGCATTGGCACATAAGTAGCTTCAGAGCACTTCCCAGCTACATTGTGTATACACAATGACAGAGGTTGGCAAACCACAGCTTGTAATTTGTGTGTACCTGTAATGCCCTGCCCTTGTGTGTACCATGTGTATACCTTGTGTATACTTGTTTTGTCAATAAAGTTTTATTGGAACATACTTGTTTACATATTGGCTATAGCTGCTTTCCCTACCATGGCAGATTGAGTAGCTGCAACAGAGAGCTTATGGCCTACAAGGCCTAAAATATTTACCCTCGGGCCCTTTGAGAAAAATATGCATTTTACTTTGTCTTGGATTTAGAATAAGGATGTTAAAAATAGATGTAGTTCTGTATACAATTTTGTTTTTTTATTACTTAGAATTTCAGAGCTGATAAAAGGTACTTTATAAGTCAGCATGTTGTGGTCCATTACTGGCTCAACATAGGTAATGAAATAAGATTACAAGGCTGGGCACTAGTGGCTCACACCTCTAATCCCAGCACTTTGTGAGGTCAGGGTGGGAGGATCACTTGAGGCCAGGAGTTCAAGACCAGTATGGGCAACACAGCAAGACCTCATCTCTACAAAAAAAAAAAATTTTTTTTTAGCTATCTGGTCTGATGTAACCCCAACTACTCAGGAGGCTGAAATGCAAGGATTGCTTGAGCCCAGGAGTTGAGGCTGCAGTGAGCTAAGATCACACCACTGCACTCCAGCGTAGGTGACAGAGTGAGACTCTGTCTCAAAAAGAAAAGAAAAGGAAGATTGTATCAAATTCTGTAGACCTTTACATCTTCTTCATTAGTAGTATGGTAACAGTAGTCAAAGGTACAAATGTTGGCCCCTTTGAAATTTAGAATAACAAATACGGAGATGAATCTCTATTCTCTCACTTCAACTTGCCCAAAGACTAATGTGGCTTATTGTGTGAGTTCCCATGAAATTAAAAGAGTATAATATACTTATTCAGAGAGCAGCTGGTAATTAGTAATTGGGAGAAGGACTACCTCCTTCAAGGAAGATAATATTAGTAAATAATTGTCCTGCCAACACTCAACCAGTACATTAGAGGGCACTTGGGCAGACTCTTTGGCACGTCAGCCTTCTTCAGAGATGACTCCCTTAAATGTCTAACACTTTGAAACAATGGTTGCCAGAATTACTCTCATTGTTGGAGTAGAAATAATTTTTAAGAAAAAATTATCTTAAAATCTGTTATAACAACACTTGGTAATATTCCCCAAATTCTGTATTTTCACTTATGCTACATATATAAAAATTGAGGTGCTGTAAGAAAATCCCACTGAACTTGCCAGGTGCAGTGGCTTATGCCTGTAATCCCAACAATTTGGGAGGCCGAGGCAGATGTATCACGAGTTCAAGAAATCGAAAACAACCTGGCTAACATGGTGAAACTTGTCTTTACTAAAAAGACACACACACACACAAAAAATAGCCAGCCATGGTGGCACGCGCCTGTAGTCCCAGCTACTTGGGAGGCTGAGGAAGAAGAATCGCTTGAACCTGGGAGGTGGAGGTTGCAGTGAGCTGAGATTGTGCCACTGCACTCCAGTCTGGGTGTCAGAGCAAGATGAAAGAAAGAAAAAAGAGAGAGAGAGAAGGAAAGAAAGAGAGAGGGAAGGAGGGAAGGAAGGTAAGGAGGGAGGAAGGAAAGGAAGAAAGGAAAGAAGGAAATGAGAGACAAAGAAAGGAAAGGGAAGGAAGGAAGGAAGGAAAGGAAAGAAAGAAAGAAAAGAAAGCAAGCCTGCCTCACTGAACTCTACCTGTCAACTCAACAGAAATTCAATCTGAACTTCTGCCCCAAATTGTGTGTTTCCCAACCAGCTCCCTGGTCACAACCACACTGTAACCGTGCTCTTACACTCACAACCACCTCAGCCCAGCACTCGCCTGGCTGAGGGACTTGAGGAGGAGCTGCCCTGCTTGTCTACATGGTATTTACTCCTGTCCTTCGCTGGTGTCAACTCCATTTCTCTTTGAGAGAAGAAAACAGTGTGGCGGAGACAGTATAAGCTCTGAAGTCACCTAGGCCTGAGTTCAGGGCCTAGCTTTGTTCACTACCTGTTGACAGAGTTGTTGCGTTAACTCTTTATACTTAAGTACTTCTTTCTTTTTGTTTTTCTGTTTGTTTGTTTGTTTGAGATGTGATCTTGCTCTGTCGCCCAGGCTGGAGTGCAGTGGCGCCATCTCGGCTCACTGCAACCTCCGCCTCCCGGGTTCAAGTGATTCTCCTGCCTCAGCCTCCCAAAGTGCTGGGATTACAGGCGTAAGCCACCGCACCAGCCTTAAGTACTTCTCTAGAAGTAACTAATTACTTCATCTTTAGGCTAATTCATTAGTTCAGCAAGTATTTGCTGAGCACCTGATATGCGCAAGGCACTATTTCGGGAGGTGCCTGGTGATTTAGCTGTGTAAAAATAGGTCCCTGTAGCTGCCATTCTAGCAAAGAAGACAGAAAAATATTGTTTTATAATATAATAAACAATAGTAGTAAATGCTGTGCAGGAAAACAGAGAGTGAATGGGTCAGAGAGTTTTAGGTTTTAGACTGGATCATTAGGGTAGGGCCTTCTGGAGAGATGACTTTGATCAGGAATCTGAATGATGTAAGAAGAGAGAGCCATGCCAGCGTCTGAGGGAAGATTGTTCCAGGCAGAGGGAATGGGGAGGATAAAGGTCCATGTTGGAAGGTACTGGGTGTTTTCTGGAATAGCAGAAAGATCAGCATGGCTGAAGCACGGTGAGTAGAGGGACGAGCGTAGAAAACTAGCTGGAGAGGCAGCAAGGGGCCAGATCACGCAGGAGAGAGAGAATTTGAATTTTAAAAAGCATTTTTAATAAGATTTATTGTAGAATAGTTTTAGGCTTAAAGAAGAGTTGCAAAAGTAGTACAGTAAGTTCCCATATACATACCCCTTCCCCTGTTTCTTCTAATATTGCTATCTTATGTTGCCCTGGTAACCGTGTCACAACTAAGAAATCAACACCCATACACTACTGTGAACTAAGTTCCAGCCTTTACTCCTATTTAACTAGATTGTCCACTAATGTCCTTTCTCTGTTCCAGGATGCCACATTTCATTTAGTCATCCTGTCTCCTTGGCCTCTTCTGTTCCGTGACAGTTTCTTAGTCTTTCCCTGTTCTTCGTGACCTTCACAATTTTGAGGAGTACTAGTCAGGTATTTTGCAGAACGTCCTTCATGGTTTTCTCACGATTTGACTGTGATTATGGGTTTAGGGGAAGAACACCACAGAGGTGAGGTGCGCTTCTCATTGCATGGTAGAGGTACCTGCTGTCAGCATGACTTCTCGCTGATGATGTTAACCTTGATCTCCTGTCCAAAGCCGCATTTACAAGGTTTCTCCACTCTTTTCCTACTCTTTTCTTAGGAAGTCCCTAAGCATGGCTCATCCTCAAGGGCAGGGGTGAGGAATTAAGCTCTACCCCCTGGAGAGGGAAATGTCTACACCTTCTATATATCTCCCATTTGTTTATTTAATCATTTATTTATATCAGTGTGGACTCATGGACATTTATTCTATGCTTTGGGTTATAGCCCAATACTGTTTAATACATTATTTATTTCATTGCTCAAATTGTTCCAACTCTGGCTAGTGGGAGCTCTTTCTGCTTGGGTCCTCTGTCTTTTTGACCTGTCACCTTTTGTTTTTTAAGAATTTAACTACGTTGTGGTGTTATCATCTTATATATTCCCTGCCCTAGCCCTAGAATGAGGCATTTTTCTAGGGAGCCCTGGCTCCTTTATTAAGGAATGGTATTAGAAATCAGTGTGTATAGGCTGGGTACGGTGGCTCATGCCTGTAATCCCAACACTTTGGGAGGCCAAGGTGGGCAGATCACCTAAGGTCAGGAGTTTGAGACCAGCCTGGCCAACATGGCGAAACCCCATCTCTACTAAAAATATTTTAAAAATTAGCCAATGTGGTGGTATATGCTTGTAGTCCCAGCTACTCGGGAGACTAAGTCACGAGGATCATTTTAACCTAGGAGGCGGAGGCTGCAGTGAGCCGAGATCAGGCCACTGCTCCCCAGTCCAGCCTGGGTGACAGAGCAAGACTCCATCTCAATTAAAAAAAAAAAGAAAACGAAATCAGTCTGCATATATGCGCATGCTTATAATTCTTTGTCTGTCCATCTGTATCTGCATTAAGCTATACGTTAGTCATGCTGAAGTACCTGACTCTGATCCAGTCCCACAGGGTTTCCTGTGGCTGTCTCCCTTGGTCGTCTGTAACTTCCCTCTCCAGGGGTGAGACCCCCCAGCTCCTATCATCCACCATCCATTGACTTACTTGTTCTGTGCCAGCAGCATGTGTAGCAGTTTCAGAATTATTAGTGAGGACCCTTGATTTATTTTTTAAACAAATTTATTGAGCAATGACTCATACACCATACAATTCATCTGTCCAAAATGCACAATTTGGTGGGTTTTTTTCCATATATATGTATATATATATATGTGTGTGTATATATATATATATATTTTTTTTTTTTTTTTAAATAAAGATGGGGTTTCACCATGTTGGTCAGGCTGGTCATGAACTCCCAACCTCTGGTGATCCACCCGCCTTGGCCTCCAAAGTGCTTGGATTACAGGCGTGAGCCACCACGCCCAGCCAATTTGGTGGTTTTTAGTGTACACACAGAGTTGTGCAGCCACTACTGAAATCAGTTTGAGAACATTTTCATCACCCCAAAACTGACTTATTATTACTTATTAAAAGGCCACTCATTGCAGTGTGGAGAATCAACTGTAGAGTGTATGAGCAGAAGAAGAGAGCACAGTCAAGAGGCTATGGGAGCAGCCCAAGCAAGACCTCGTAAGAAATTTCTCATGAGAAGCCATGGCTCATGCAGTGGAGGTGATGAGAAAATGAAGCCACCAGGACTTGTGGTGGATTGGATGTGTGTTGGGAAAATTGAGAGAAATTTTTTAAACTCCTCTGGTTTTGGCTTGACTCTGCCATTAATTTAAGCTGGTCAGTCTGGGGAGTAACAGGTGAGGATGTGGGGTGGAGAGAATCAAGAGTTCTATTTTGAGCATATTAGACTTGAGATGCTCCTTGGGCAGCCAAGGGGAGGTGTTGAGTAGACCATCAAGGACATGATGCTGGAGCTTGAGGGAGAGGTCAGGGCTGGAGATGTAAAATCATGAGGGATACCATAGTGCGTTTCTTGTGAGATTGTTCTGAGAATAAATATGAGAAGATGTAGAAGAGTATCTGATGGGTCACAGGTACCTTGTTGATAATGACTATTACAACCTATGTGCCAGATGCTTTTTGACATTATTTTATTTAATCTTCCTGACACCCTACAAAATAAATATTATATGAAGTCGATTTTATATTATTATTATGATTTTACAGGTAAGGGGACTAAGCATAAAAAAGTTATTGTCCAAGTGCACACAGCTAGAAAGCATCAGGGTGTGGATTAGAAGCCAAAGCCCATGCTCTCAATTGCTGGACTCTCCTGCCTCCTATTTGGTATATAACTGTAACCATTGGCTCCAGGCTGCTACTCTACACCCAGCCTCAAGACAAGGTCAGGGGCTTGTCCAGCCTCTGACATCACGAGATATTACCACCATTTCTTGGAGAGCAGTTCTCATGCTGGAATGCAGCTAGAGCACCTGCAAACTTGTTCCAAATGCAGATTCCCAGGCTGTGTTCCCAGATTATTTCAGTAGAAGCCTGGGAGTTCCAAAGGAAGTAGTCAGGGGAAAAGTATTTTTAGCAATGCTGCTTTAGAAGCATTTCTTTAGGTAGGCCGGTCCCATTCAAGACCCTTTGTCGTCAGCTCTGGTCATCATTAGCATTGACTTAGATCTAGGGGGTGCCTTGAGGGATGTGCTGATCAAGGTGCCTGACAGAGTGTTCATTTCGTTGTCACTCCTCATTGTAACTCTGTGGTCATTGTACTGACCTTTGCTTTTGGTGATCTCCCTGACTGGATAAAATTGTATTGTGTCCTCTCAGAGGAGGACAAAGTCCCGCTCATCAAAACACTTACTGATTTGCAAGTTTGCAGTTACTGGTGTCATTTATTTTCCTACTAAAGTGTTCTTAGCACCATCAGGGCAGCAGCCATGTCTGAGTTTTGTTTACTGTGGTGCCTTCATCACTGGACCCCTAGTAGTGCTCCATACATTGTTTCAAATGCCCAATTTCCATCAGTAATACCGTTAGAACTATTGGATATTGCCGGGCGCGGTGGCTCACGCCTGTAATCCCAGCACTTTGGGAGGCCGAGGCGGGTGGATCACGAGGTCAAGAGATCGAGACCATCCTGGTCAACATGGTGAAACCCCGTCTCTACTAAAAATACAAAAAATTAGCTGGGCATGGTGGCGTGTGCCTGTAATCCCAGCTACTCAGGAGGCTGAGGCAGGAGAATTGCCTGAACCCAGGAGGCGGAGGTTGCGGTGAGCCGAGATCGCCCCATTGCACTCCAGCCTGGGTAACAAGAGCGAAACTCCATCTCAAAAAAAAAAAAAAAAACTATTGGATATTTAGGCATGAAAAATCACCTCCTTTTATGGATTGAATTGACATTTGACAGTTTAGGAATTCTTGTTTTTATGTGAAAAAAATCTGAATTGTATACTATTGACTCTGCTTTGGAACAAATTTCTAAAACAAAACTTGTTTGTTAGTTGGGGGTTATATATATGTTGCATAATTATGTATATATGTATATTTATATTTTATCAGAAAGGAAAGAGTTTAAATTTTCTTAATCTGGTAAAATAGGTACAACTTTGGGGGTAGAACCACATTACACCCCACACCCCAAACAAAATTATCAGAAAATTCATGGTCACTTAACTTCCTTATCTAACTACTAAGAATGCTTTTCATTGTGGTCTACATCTCTAATTATCTGACAAACAATACTGGTTCTCAATAGAAGTCCTCCTATAGGCTGGGTGTGGCTGCTCACGCCTGTAACCCTAGCACTTTGGAAGGCCAAGGCAGGTGGATCACCTGAGGTCAGGAGTTTGAGACCAGCCTGGCCAACATGGTGAAGCCCTGTCTCTACTAAAAATACAAAAATTAGCCAGGCATGGTGGCACATGCCTGTAATCCCAGCTACTCAGGAGGCTGAGGCAGGAGAATCACTTGAACCCAGGAGGCAGAGATTGTAGTGAGCCAAGATTATGCCACTGCACTCCAGCCTGGGCAACACAGCAAGACCCCGTCTCAAAAAATATATATATATATTTTCTTGGCCTCAGTCCTCTTCTAGGTACCCTCCATATCTCTTCTTCCCATTTCAGAAAACCTTTAAAGGGTTATCTGTAGAAGGAAACTTCAATTTCTCTTCTGCCATATCCTTTCAAACACACCCAGCCAGACTTTCACCTCCTGTTACTTTGCCAAAACTATGTCAAGGAAACTGGTGACTTCTCTATATCACAGAATACAGTGGTCAGTTTTTAGTACTTAACCCTACTTGATCGTCAGTAGCATTTGACATAGATGATCTCTCCTTTCTACTTGAAGCGCTTGTTGCATGTGGCCTCCAGATACCACACTCTTAGTTTTTCTCATTTCTTCTTGGCCTCCTTTGCAAGTTTTTCCACACTCCTTTGAAATCTGAATGGTAGGACAGGGCCACTTCTCTTTTCTGTCTTCACTCACTAGTAGGAGGCGATTGTAGCCAGACTCATACTTTTTTTCTTTCCAAGACGAAGCCTCACTCTGTCACCCAGGCTGGAGTGCAGTGGTGTGGTCTTGGCTCACTACAACCTCTGCCTCCTGGTTTCAAGTGACTATCCCGCCTCAGCCTCCCGAGTAGCTGGGATTACAGGTGCATGCCACCATGCCCAGCTAATTTTTTTTTGCATTTTTAGGTAGAGACAGGGTTTCACCATATTAGCCAGGCTGGTCTCGATCTCCTGACCTCATGATCCGCCCACCTTGGACTCCCAAAGTGCTGGGATTACAGGTGTGAGTCACCGCACCTGGCCAACTCAAACTTTTTATAACACTGGTAATATTGGTGACTTCTAAATGTATTTTTCTGGGCCACACCTTTTCCCTGAGCCCTTACCTCATATATCCACTTCCTAATCAGTACCTTCACTTGGATATTTAATACAAATCTCATAATTAGCATGTTGCAAACTGAGTTCTCTCTTATCCCCCACCGGACCTGCTTCTTCCTTAGCCTTCCCCATCTCAGTTCATGACAATCCCATTTTCCCAGTTGCTCAGTCAGAACTCTTGATTCCTTCATTCTCTTACATCCATCTCCACTTCCCAAGTATGAGGTCAGCTGTATACAAAAACACCATGGAAATGTGTTCAAGATTCTGCTATTTTTTACGACCTCTGTTAACACTGTTTTCCTAGCCCACTCTTAATTCTCACCTGGAAGATTGCAGTAGTCTTCTAATTGACTGTATCTTCCCCTGTTCTCTAGCAGTTTACTTTCTAGAGAGGAAATATCTTTTTATTTTTTTAGAAATGGGGGTCTTGCTATGTTGCCCAAGCTGGCCTCTAACTCCTGCGCTCAAGTGATTCTCCAACATTGGCCTCCCAAAGTGCTGGAATTATAGGGATGAGCCACCACATCTGGCCTAATGATCTTATTAAAACATAAATAATATCAGGGCCGGGTACAGTGGTTCACGCCTGTAATATCAGCACTTTGGGAGGCCTAGATGGGCAGATCACTTGAGGTCAGGAATTCAAGACCATCCTGGCCAGCATGGCGAAACCCTGTCTTTATTAAAAAATAAGAAAATTAGCTAGGCATGGTGGTGCATGCCTGTAATCCCAGTTACTCAGGAGGCTGAGACAGGAGAATTGCTTGAACCCAGGAGGTGGAGGTTGCGATGAGCCGAGGTCGCGCCATTGCACTCCAGCCTGGGCGACAGAGCGAGACTCCATCTCAAAAAATAAAATAAAATAAATAAAATCGGGCATCTCAGCACGGTTGTAGTGTTCGCTGCTGCTCTCCGAGCTTCGCAATGCCACCCAAGGACGACAAGAAGAAAAAAGACGCCGGAAAGTTGGCCAAGAAAGACAAAGACCCAGTGAACAAATCTGGGGGCAAGGCCAAAAAGAAGAAGTGGTCCAAAGGCAAAGTTCGGGACAAGCTCAGTAACTTAGTCTTGTCTGACAAAGCTACCTATGACAAACGCTGTAAGGAAGTTCCCAACTATAAACTTATAACTCCAGCTGTGGTCTCTGAGAGACTAAAGATTCGAGGCTCCCTTGCCAGGGCAGCCCTTCAGGAGCTCCTTAGCAAAGGACTTATCAAACTGGTTTCAAAGTACAGAGCTCAAGTAATTTACACCAGAAATACCAAGGGTGGAGATGCTCCAGCTGCTGGTGAAGACGCATGAATAGGTCCAACCAACTGTACATTTGGAAAAATAAAACTTTATTAAATAAGTAAATAAATAAATAAAATCATATGTCACCTCTTTTTTAAAGCCTTCCAGTAGCTTCTCATAACAGAGTAAATGCTGAAATACTTACAATGGCCTACAAGAGAGTTGAAAGGGATAATGTCTGAAATGAAGAATTCTAGGGATGAACTTAACAGTAGATCAGAAATTGCAGAAGAAAAGTTCACTGAACTTAAAAACATGGCAATACAAATTACCCAGAATGGAGCACAGAGGAAAATGACTGGAAATGAACTGAGCCTCTGGAGCCTGTGGGATAATGACAAGTGGTCTAACAGAGGAGAGGGAGAAAAAATACTTAAGAAACATTTTTTCCCAACTTTTCAAAGAAATTTTCACAAATTTGTTAAAAACTATAAATCTACAAATGCTATCAATGCAACAAACTGTATGCCAGGATAAACAAAGAGAAAACTGTACTAGGGCACATCAGAATCAAATTGCTGAAAATCAGTGATGAAGAAAACATTTAAAAAGCAGCTAGAGAAGAAAAGAAGTGGCGGGGGGGCATATTACATCCCTGAGCCCAGGAGTTCGAGACCAGCCTGGGCAACAAAGTGAGACCCCCGTCTCTACAAAAGATTTGAAAATTAGCTGGGTGTGGTGGTACACACCTGTGGTCCCTGCTACTCTGGAGACTGAGGCTAGAGGATCACTTGAGCCCAGGAGGTCGAGGCTGCAGTGATCCATGATTGCACCACGGCACTCCAGCCTGGGTGACACAGCAAGACCCTGCCTAAAAAAAAGACATGTTACTTACAAGGAAACAAAGATTAGAACAGCTGTTGACTTCTCATTAACCCTTTTCTTGTTCAGAAAAAAAGTCCAACTCACTGCCATTGCTCCTTTAATTTTACGTCAACACGCTGTTGGAGGCTGAAGCAAAGTGACTGATTTTCAATATGAAAATAAAATATAAGAACTGTTCTTGGAGTTATTTCTAAACAGAACTAACATCAGAATCATCTGAATCATCAGAATCATCTATTTTGGAAAAATTGGATTCATTAAATGAATCTTCAGCCAACTGTTCAAGAATGATGTTATTAATAATTAACATCAGCTGGGCGTGGTGGCTCATGCCTGTAACCCCAGCACTTTGGGAGGCTGAGGTGGGAGGATCACGAGGTCAAAAGATCAAGACCATCCTTGGCCAACACAGTGAAACTCCGTCTCTACTAAAAATATAAAAAATTAGCTGGGCATGGTGGCGCACACCTGTAGTCCCAGCTACTTGGGAGGATGAGGCAGGAGGATTACTTGAACCTGGGGGAGGTGGAGGTTGCAGTGAGCTGAGATCGCACCACTGCACTCCAGCCTGGCAATGGAGTGAGACTCTGTCTCAAAAATAATAATAATAATAATAATAATAAAATAATAAAATAATGTACAGGAATGCTATGCTTTCTAAGCTTTGGCATTTTCAGCAATCAAGAGTTACTGCATTTTATAAATGGAAATACCACTGCTAAAAATAGAATGCTGTAAATAGAACGATGTCTTTTGTTTCCAAAGTCAACGTACTAGAGTGTTAAGAGAATAATAATAAAAACGAGATGTTTCATGGCAAAGTTACCTCGGGGTAAATGCTGTATCCTCAAGCACTGCCAGCAAGTATTCTCAGGGCAAACGGGAAAAGGGTTGAAAGACACACAAGTCAGAAGAAAATGAAATGGTACCTTGAAAGCACTGAGAGGACTTATTTTTTTTTCCTAAAATATACAGATTTTCTAGCTTTGTCCACTGAGAAGGCCTAGAATTAGTGAGCCTAGAAAAGTGAGCATGCTGGCATTCTGACTGTGGTCTCTAAATACTCTTTGCCAGTAAATAGAATCAGAGATCCTTAGAAGGATGGTTCATTCCAAGTCTGGGACAGGAAATATACCAAACAAAACTAGGCAGCCAGGCACAGTGGCTCACACCCGTAATCTCAGCACTTTGGGAGACTAAGGTGGGCAGATCACCTGAGGTCAGGAGTCCGAGACCAGCCTGGCCAACATGGTGAAACCCCATCTCTACTAAAAATGCAAAAATTAGCTGGTGTTATGTACCTGTAATCCCAGCTACAGGAGGCTGAGATAGAAGAATCACTTTTCATGGTAGCTTTGCCATGAAACCCAGGAGTGGAAGGTTGCAGTGAGCTGAGATCATGCCATTGCACTCCAGCCTGGGAGGCAGAACAAGACTCCATCTCAAAGCAAAACAGAACAAAACAAACAAAAGCAGAAATGTATCAGTCAAATACAAACATAAAAGAAACCTACCAGCCAAATACAAAGTGGGGACTTTGTTTGGATCTTGACTTTAACCGTAAAAGGACATTTTTTAAGATACGAAGAAATTGGCAGATGGACTAAGGTACTAAAATCTTTTTGTCTATGTTTTTAGGTGTGATAATGGTGTTAGGTTGTATGAAACGTTTTTACTGTCCGATAGATATACAGACTGAAGTATCCCCAGGTGAAGTAATTGCCTGGGGTTTGCTTTTAGCCACGCATCCCTGCACAAACAGTTGGAGGAATAAAAATTAGATTAAATAACACTGACAAAATGTTGATATTCATTCAAGTTTTGCAATGGATACCTGAGAGGTAGTCATTAGATTATTTTATGAAAGTTTTAATATTTCTGCAGTAAAAAGTTAAAAGACCATGTGCTTAAGGACCTCACTCAGAATATATAGTGTTGCCTTGCAATTTAGGTGCAGTTCTAATGAGTTTGGGAAGGTGCCAGTTTTGTTTTTTGTTTTTTGTTTTTTTGAGATGGAGTTCCGCTCTGTCACCAGGCTAGAGTGCAATGGCATGATCTCGGCTCATTGTAACCTCTGCCTCCCAGTTTCGAGTGATTCTCCTGCCTCAGCCTCCGGAGAAGCTGGGATTACAGGCATGCACCACCACACCCAGCTAATTTTTGTATTTTTAGTAGAGATGGGGTTTCACCATGTTGGCCAGAATGGTCTCAATCTCTTGACCTCATGATCCACCCACCCTGACCTCCCAAAGTGTTGGGATTACAGGTGTGAGCCACCGCACCTGGCCAAGTACCAGTTTTATGGGAGAAGTAGACTGATGCTAAAGTCAGCATCCTTAGAGAAATAAAAATGTTTTACTGATAACATGAAGTAACACTGAAAATTCTTAAGTGTACACAAAAGCCTATAAAAGCATAGCACTAGGGGGTCACGTAGTAGATTCGCTGGGCTTCAGTTGTCTTGCCAGAGGGCATCCTCTAAAAAGTGCGTCCATCACAGAGAGCAGCACCTGGACAAAAGTTGTACACGCAGCTCCTCTGCTGACTCAACAAGTCCTTCACAAGGGCTGTCGTGTCAGTGGGCCAGAGCCACTTCTGAAGGACTGCTTTTGTTCAGAGGATTTGAGAGACGGATTCCTGAGGATCTAACACCATATTCCATTTTGCATTGTGATTTTTTTTATTGTTTTCCTTATTATGATTTATTACTTTTAAAATTTTTCTTTGAAGTTTGCTCATTTTAATCCATGTTCACTTCTCCCTCTGTATGTGTTTGTGTTACGCTTGCTGTCTTTGCCTCCGTTGTTCCTAGGTTACAGTATAGCCAGGATATACCCAGTCACTTGGCCGATGAGCATGCGCTGATAGCCTCCTATGTGGCCCGTCTGCAGCACTGTGCACGGTTAGTGGTGGTGCAGCAGCAGCAGTGGGCAGCCAGGGGTGATCAGAGGGAGGGAGAGCTTTGCTACCTGGAGTTGTCAGCTGGAAAAAAGGCTGTGCATGGAGGGTTTTTCTTAGCAGCAACCAGCTATGCTTGGCAGAATTAAAATAATTGCTAAGCATTAGCTTCTGCAAGAGAGGGAGCCTTGCCAAGGCTGGGCACTTACCTAAACACGGAGTCAGACCTTCTCCTTTAAATTGGGGGTTCACTTCCTTCAGCTTACACTTGAAAGAATATATAAATCTATGAGAGATCGACATTTCCAAAGATGCAGTATTCACAGAGGTATCTGAGGCAGCCTCTTCCTGTTCATTCTTACCTAACTAATCTTTCCATTGACATTCAAAGTTTAGAGTTGGTCAACCCACAGATATCCCACTTTGTCTTATCTGGGGGCTTTGATACTGTCACCCTATTACATCTTTGCCATTCTTTATCTGTTAGCAGGAATCTGTCATTGTTGATTATTTAAACCTGTGATTCCCAACAATGGTATGGGATCACTGTCACCTGAGGGTCTTTTTTCCAAATTATGTAGACTCTCTCATATTATAATACTTATATGTGTTATAATAGCTCCACGTTCCCCTAACCCTGAAAACTACCATGGCAGTGACTCTCTGTTAATAAGAGAATGTGTCTGATTCTTCAGTGGTTTGGGATGGAAAAACATGTGATAACTGCTAACTATAGCAAAGTTAATCCTTTTTTAAAAAGATTTAATACAAAACAATAAAGTATTACATTCAGGTAGGTCCAAAGTCTCCTGCCCACTCCATACCCACACCCACCACCATTCTTCAATTAGGATGACAGGTAAAATTTAAATAATCTAAAACCATCCTTCCCCTACATAACAGCAAAGAGGAGTCACGATGCCAAACAACTTGGAAAGCCATGCTTTTAGATTCTTGATCTTAAAGAGAAAAGCATATTTTATAACCTATATACATAACAGGGGCTGAAGCTTTATATTTTGATCTTAGTTTGGCTTACAGCATGCCATGGCTTCTTGGGAAGGTCATCTGACCTTGCTGCTACTCCCCCTAATAAGTTAATAGTTGGGAAATATACATATGAAAAAGACTGTTTTAATATTATACTTTATATCATTTCCCATAGTTTTCCTACTATGACTAAATAGCATAATTATTCTGGGGTATGTACATATCTCTAAAGCTTGGAGAAGTAGGGTTTTCTAACCTTCTAAGTATGTTTAATAGGCTTACCCTCTAAGAGGGAAGGAAGGGCCTGATCATTGTGTGCACAGCATCACAGAGTGTCTCCTCATCCAACAGATGATTTCTCTACACACCGTCCCAGCCTCTTGATCTCTAGGAATCAAGTTGTTTCACCCTAGGCAAGACAAATTATTTATTATCAGTAAAGGCAGTTGTCCAGAGTAAGCAGAAGTTTCCACGGTAAAAATAGCAGCAGAATGTTTGACAGACACTGTTACCTAGTAATTTAGCCCAGTTAGATTTATGGTAAGTTTAGCTGAGGCCCTCAAGTCTCACCTTGGCTCCCTGGGCAAAAATTGGTGGCCAGTAGCCCCAGGAGAACATGAGTGGGTGAGTACTGCATGACTTCCTGATTTATAATCTAAGGAACTGAGCTCCATACTTCCTCCAAGAAGTCAGAACCTTCCTGGCTCACTAATTCTGAAAATGAAAGTCAATTCAATCAGAAGAATAAGGATCCTTTCTAACTGCCCTCAAATAATTTCCATTGACCTTAAACCTCTCATCAACACAAGCCTCTAGTTTCTGGCTAGAAAACATAGCCAGTTAAAGCAGCCCTGTCATCCACACTCATGTATAAGTGACAAATAGGATCAACCTTCCTAAGGAGATGGAATGGGATTAAGAAAAAGGAGCTCTTTTGCACAGAAGAACCTATTGTGCCCATTGCCAGACAACAGAGGTCAGCCACTTTAGGTCCCGCTTCTTAGGCTACCAGTCCCTCCATAATAGTATCCACTTGTATTGTTAAGCATTCATTTTTACTATTTTTCATTTAAAAGATAGTGTTCTTATTTCAGACAGATACATTTAAAGCACAAATATTATAGTTTATCTCTCACCTTGGGCCCTTGACCCTAAAATATTAAAGCCAACTGACAGTAGTCTGTTCTTATTACAAGATCATTTCTGAGAGGATGATTATATATCCTGGAGATGGACATTTGCATGCCTAAAATTATAAAGTGTTGACAGACATCATAGGCAGAATACTTGAAGCACTTAAAAGAAAATCCTAGAAGAATAAGTTAAGCTTAAAGACTTAGCCAAAGAAATAGAAAGATTAAAAAAAAAAAAAACTGGAAACAATATAGTCGATTCTACACATGAAAAGATCAGACAGATCTTTATTGATTTAGCCACACCCTTCCCAGATTCCTCTCAGTAATTATAACAAGCTATAATGAATATTGAACTCATGTCTTTAAATTTTTGTATATTACTTCTCATACTGCTAAATTCTGATAAAGGGTTTTTGGAAACCCAAGAACGTGGGGCCAAAGTACAGGTAAGCCCCAGCAGTCATCTCTGGTCATTTAGTCAACATCATCACTGTCGCCTTACGGCATCTGACAGTCTTAAACAGAGAATTATATAGCCACAATCCCTATTAATCTAGGACTGTCTTGATAAGGATAAATAACATTTGGTATACTAAATTAACGAAGTCATGTATTTCAGAATCAGTTAGAAGTTCCATGTCAGCATCCCATATACAGAGCCAGCCTATTACTCAAGAACCCTTCCTTCATCCAGATACCACACTATCTGATAGCCTGTCTGAATGGGTCCTTACATTTTTAGGGTGTTGGTACTCTTGTTAAAGAGTAGTGCATTAAACTAATTAATTCCAAGACGGGGCTATCGATGTAGAATGAACATAGTAAAGGAAGAGAAAGGGGCACGAAAGGGGAGTGTTTGATGCCATGGAATCTTTTCCAGCTTTACAATGTGTTTGGCCTGCCCTGGCAAGGCCAAACTTTTGCTTAGCCAGTGTTAAGTATATTTTTTCTCAGCCCTCTCTTTTTCATGATGCTTTAGTTTTCTCTTGGTCTTTTTGAATTTGAGATCTAGGTCCAAAAAGTCATCAGTTTTTCAAAACATTTGGTTAGAAATCCGTGTCTCAGACTCTGTGGGTGCCCTGTCTTTTCATAGCCCTTGCATTCAAAATGAAGTGGCCCTTTGATGGTAGGGGAGCAGAGGGGATGTGCTGCTAATGAGGAATGACAAATGTGGCATCATCATTTCTCTAAATCCCCTTTTTTCTCATAACACCGTTAGTACCTATGACCCAGGCCTCTAGTTCTTTCGTTACCATTCTTTTATGAGCTTTTCTTCCCTCTGTTCTTTCTAAGAATGGAACAAGAATAAGGGATGTTTGATAGACACCTGTTGCATTTTTATTCCTTGGCAGTGTTCTGGAAAGTCCTAGCCGACTGGATGAGGAACACCGGCTTATAGCTCGCTATGCTGCCCGGCTGGCTGCGGAAGCAGGAAATGTGGTAAGTTAATGGAGGATCCCAGGAGAGTAGCAGAAATTAGCATTACTTTAGTATACGAATGGGAAGGAAATAGTAAACATGAAATTTAGGAGAACAGGTACCTCTGGGACAAAAGGAAGGGGGAGTGTCTTTAGGGTAGAGACTGAAAGGGACTTTAATTTCATCAAAATGTTCTCTATTTAAACAATGAATCAAGAAAAGAAAATCAAAGAGCCAGAATTTTATTCTTTAAGAGATCAATAAAATTAATAAACCCAGCAATACTCATCAAGTAAAAAAGAGAAAACATTAATTACTAATATCAGGAATGAAAAAAGAGATATTGCTGTAGATCCCGTAGACATTAAAAGAATGATAAGGGAATATTATGAACAACTTTTTCCCAGTAAGTTTGACAACCTAGATAAAATAGATGAGTTCCTTGAAATACACAAATTAATAAAACTG
Source organism: Cebus imitator (assembly GCF_001604975.1). Taxonomy (NCBI): domain Eukaryota; kingdom Metazoa; phylum Chordata; class Mammalia; order Primates; family Cebidae; genus Cebus; species Cebus imitator. Next base: position 16,977,728 of record NW_016107316.1, on the reverse strand, counting down.
ACATAGGAACAAATTAAAAAATGAAATATTCCTATGTTGGTTAAAAAAGTTGAGTTCTTAATTAACTTTCCACAAAGAAAACCCCAAGCTTGGCCAGGCGCAGTGGTTCACACCTGTAATCTCAGCACTTTGGGAGGCCAAGACAGGCAGATCCCTTGAGGTCAGGAGTTCAGAATCAGCCTGGCCAACATGGTGAAACCCTGTCTGTGCTAAAAATACAAAAATTAGCCAGGCGTGGTGGCGCCCACATGTAATCCCAGCTACTTGGGTGGCTGAGGCATGAGAATCACTTGAACCCAGGAAGCAAAGTTTGCAGCAAGCCGAAATTGCACCACTGTACTCCAGCCTGGTTGACAAAGCGAGACCCAGTCTCAAACAAACAAACAAACAAAAACCAATCTCAGATGGTTTAACTGTTCAATACTATCATATACTTAAGGAAGAAATAATGTCAATTTGATGCAAACTCTTTCAGAAAATAGAGCAAGAAGGAACACTTTATAAGTCATTGTATGAGGCCACTATAACCTGATACAAAACAATACAAGGGCATTACAGGCAAAGAAAATTGCTGGCCAAATTCTCTCATGAACTAGATGCAAAAGTCCTTAATAAAATATTAGCAAATTGAATCTAGCAATATGTAAAAAGGATGACACTCCATGATCAAGTGAGATTTATCCTAGAAATGCAAATGTATTTAATACATAAAAATCAATGTAATTCATCACATTAACAGTTAAAAGATACAAATTATAAGATCATTCAGTAGATGTAGAAAAAAGCATGTGACAAAATACAGCACTCATTTATAAAACTTTTCCATATGCTAAGAGCAGAAGGAAACTTCCTTACCCTGATAAAGACTACCTACAAAACCTACAGTTAAGATCACACTTACAGCTTAAATTTTGAAACATCTTCCCCTAATACTAGGAACAATTCAGAGGTAACCACTTTTGCTACCCCTATTCTAAATTATACTAGAGGACCTAATTAATGCAACATGACAAGAAGAAAGGGGCATAAATATTAGAAAGGCAAAAGTAAAGCAGTCTTTATTTGCAAATGTCGTTATTGTGCATATGAAGTCCTACGAAATCTTAAAAAACAGTAGGAGAACAGATAAGTAAATTTTATAGTATTGCTGTGAGATATAAAGTGTATATCCCAGCACCTTGGAAGCTAAAGTGGGCAGACCACTTGAGCTCAGGAGTTTGAGACCACCTTTTGGCGAAACTCCATCTCTACAAAAAATACAAAAATTAACTGGGCATGGTGGTGTGCACCTGTAGTCCCAGCTGCTGGGAAGGCTGAGATGGGAAGATCGGTTGAACCCGGGGAGGTCAAGGCTGCAGTGAGCCGACATCATGCCATTCCACTCTAGCCTGGCGACAGAGTAAGACTCCATCTCAAACAAACAAACAACAAAAAAAAAACTATTTACTATAGCATTAAAAACACCAAGTATTTATGGATAAATTTAATGAAAGATGTTCAAGACTGAAAACTGTAAAACATTGCTAAGAGAAATTAAAGAAAACCTAAATAAATGAAGACGTGCCATATTTATAGATTAAAAAGTCTAATATTGTTAGGATGGTAGATTTTCCTAAATTAATCTATATATTTAATATCAATTCAAGTCTTAACAGCGTTGTTTATAGAAATTAGTAAACTGTTTTTAAAATGTATTTGGAGAACCAAAGAACCTAGAATAACCATAGCAGTCTTGAAAAAGAACATCAAAGTTGGCAGACTTAATCCTACTTGACATCAAGACTTACTATAAAGCTATAGTAATCAAGAAAGTAAGATATTGGCAGAAGGATGAACAAATAAAGAACAGAATAGAGTTTCCATAAAAGACACTCATGTGTAAGGTCAAATGACTTTTAACAAAGGTAAGAAGCAAATCAGTCAGAAAAGGAAACTCTTTCTATTTTAACAAATGCTGTTGGAACAACTGGATATCTCTGTAGGGAAAAAAAAGAATCTCAACCCCTGCCTCACACCATACAAAGAAATCATTTTGAAATGTATCATAAACTTAAACATAAAAGCCAAAACCATAAAGCTACTAAAAGAAAGCATAGGAGAATACCTTCATTCTCTCATGAAGAAGAATGAAAATGTATTAGTTTATAGGGATCACAAACGATTTTAAAAGTTGATAAATTGGACCCTATCAAATGTAAAATCTTTTGCTCATTAGAAGATACTTTTAAAAAATAGACAAACTGGCTGGACGTGGTGGCTCAGGCCTGTAATCCCAGCACTTTGGGAGGCTGAGACAGGAGAATTGCATGAACCCAGGAGGCGGAGGTTGCAGTGAGCCAAGATTGTGCCACTGCACTCCAGCCTGGCACCTGGCGACAGAGCAAGACTCTGTCTTAAAAAAA
>NW_016107316.1:16974199-16975305 GCF_001604975.1 Cebus imitator | reverse complement strand
CAACTCTGTGGATGGTGGCATTGTTTACTGAGATCGCGCCATTGCACTCCAGCCTGGGTAACAAGAGCGAAACTCAAACAAAAAAAAAAAAAAAAAAAAAAAACACTTAAAAAAAAAAAAAAAAAAAAAAAAAAGACAAACCACAATCTGAAAGAAAATATTTGCAAAACATGTCTGACAAAGGACAGAACATATAAAGAATTCCTGCACCTCGACAATAAAAAGACAACCATTTTTTTTTTTAATGAGCAAAAGACGTGAACAGATATTCCACAAAGAAGATATGCCAATGGCCAATAAGCACATGAAAATGTGCTTGATATCATTAATCATCAGGAAAATGCTGATATATATACTATGTACCCACCAGAGTGGCTAAAATGAAAAAGTTGGATTGCATCACATGTTGGAGAGGATGTGGAGCAACCAGAAATCTCACAGTGTTGTTGGCGGGTCTATAAAATGGTACAGCTACTTTGGAAACCTATTGGGCAGTTTCTTAAAGAAGCAAACATTAATAGTATGACCCAGCAATTCTACTCTTAGATATTTATCCAAGAGAAATGAAAACATGTCCACAAAAAGCTTTGTACAAGAATGTTCACAGCAGTTCAATTCATAATAGCTGGAATAGCCCACATATTTATCAACAGAATAGATAAACAAAATGTGTTACATTCATGCAGTAGAATTGTCTCAACACAAAAAGGAATAACATTGATACACACAACACAAGGGTGAATATCAAAAATATTATGAGTAGTAAAAGAAGCCAGATAGAAAGAAGTTTATACTGTTTTTTTCCATTTGTATGAAATTCTAGAATAGGCAAACTAACATATCCATTACCGTAAGTTAATCATCCTAATCATAATCAGATAAGGGGTTGTTTCTAGAAATGAAAATATTGAAGGGAGATGAGGAAACTTTCTGGATTGATAGAAATATTCCACATTTCGGCCGGGCGCGGTGGCTCACGCCTGTAATCCCAGCACTTTGGGAGGCCGAGGCGGGTGGATCACGAGGTCACGAGATCGAGACCATCCTGGTCAACATGGTGAAACCCCGTCTCTACTAAAAATACAAAAATTAGCTGGGCATGGTGG
>NW_016107316.1:16970441-16971550 GCF_001604975.1 Cebus imitator | reverse complement strand
AAAAAAAAAAAAAAAAAAGAAATATTCCACATTTCATTAGGGGTATGGGTTACAGGAGTGTCCATTTGTCAAATGAATTAAATGGAACACTTAAGATCTGAGCAGTATATCTCAATTAAAACCAAAAGGAACCAAGAATGTTGACTATGTAAGAGTTTGATTGAAATAGGAAGTGGCTCCCCAGAGATTTGCAGTGTGTTTCCTGTAATTTTGAAATATTCATAATAAAATGTTTTCTCTTTTTCTTCTCCTTTTTCAGTTCTTTACTTTCTTTGAGGAGTTATGTTCACATTAATAATCATCCCCCCCACCAACCACACACACACATTTATTTCTTTTGTTCCTGTACTGTGCCATACTGGATACTGTGGTGGACAAATGATTTCTGCCATCACTAACAGTGTAGTGACAGAGACAAACATTAAACAAATAAACACACTACTAAACATAACTACAAATCGTTATGTGCAATGGAAGAAAAATGTAGGGAGCTATGGAAGTGTAGAGCAGGTGCCTGATCTATTCTGGAGAGTAAGGGATAGTTTCTGTGAGAAGGTGTTACTTGAGTTGGGATCTGAAAATAAGTAGAAGAGAATTCAGTTTCCTGGGAATTGAAAAGTAACTGAAAACCAAAGCAGCCCAAGAGCTACTGTTGCTGCCACTGCTACTGCCACCCCTGCCTTGTGCTTGGATGTCAATTGTCAGAGCTTCTGTGGGCAAAACCTTGGTTATGTGTAAAGTGAAGAGTTGGAAATGAGATTCTCACATTAAGGTAGGCCCCTTGAAGCATTATACCCTTGGTGAATGTGTTGTATAAAAAATAACTAGGCCAGGCATGGTGGCTCATGTCTATAATCACAGCACTTTGGGAGGCCAAGGCAGGTGGATCACCTGATGTCAGGAGTTCAAGACCAGCCTGCCAACATGGTGAAACCCCATCTCTACTAAAAATAGAAAAAAAAAAAATTAGCCGGGCATGATGGCACATGCCTGTAATCCCAGCTACTTGGGAGTCTGAGGTAGGAGAATCGCTTGAACCTAGGAGGTGGAGGTTGCACAGAGCTGAGATCACACCACTCTACTCCAGCCTGGGCAACAGAGCAAGACTC